>NC_133312.1:12170958-12204066 GCF_012295235.1 Primulina huaijiensis
TATAGGTATTTTTAAATATCGCAAGTACATGATTTTAATGCAAGAAAATCGAAATTGTTCATATTCAATTATGTTATTTAATTATATTACGTGCAAAATATTCATTTTGAGATTTATGCGATATTGTTTGTGGTCACTTTATTATCATGAGATTATTACTTCACCCGGTCGCCAGTTACCGGTCAGTTCAGTTTGGTACCACCCGGTCGCCAGTTACCGGTCAGTTCAGTTTTGTACCACCCGGTCGCCAGTTACTGGTCAGTTCAGTTCAGTTCAGGGGCCACTTGCGTAGACCATAATCTCACCAAGAAAATTATTACATGCTATTTCATTACAGGGCTCCAAGGAGCAAACATTTTCACTATAATTTTCAGTTCAGTTATGCACGTATTATAATTAATCATGACACGATATTTTACGTTATGCCTCACCACATGATATTTTCACTTGCATGCAATTTTATTATTTATTTACTCGTTATTTACGATATATGCATGCTGAGTCTTTAGACTCACTAGACTTGATTGTTGTAGGTACCGATGATGCAGGGACCGAGGGCGGGGACCAGTGAGCTAGCTTGGGTCGGCAGTAGTGGAACTCGAGGACGTCATGTTTTTAGCATTTACTCGTTTGACTCAAACAAATTTCTTCGTTGTTGAATTGTTTTAAATTATTATCTTGCAAACAAACATTTACTTCCGCAGCTATTTTGAATGGTTAAACTTTTATCAGTTATTTATTTATGAATGATGCATTTTAATTAATTAAAAAGAAAATTTTAAATTTTCCGCAAATTTTCAAATACGTTTTTAGAGGCCTCTACAGCTGGTATCAGAGCCTATGTTCTTGTAAAGGGTTGTACTACTACTGACCACGAGAAGCTCATGAAGTCACGTCTTCGGTCTGCAAGTTTTACATTCATGCATTTTATTTAAAGCCGGAATTATTTTAACTGCATGTTCTCATGGAGTATTTTTACGTTTAGATTTTAATCGTTCAATATTTATTTACATTTAAATAAATTATGGAATTATGCATGTTGTTTACGTATGGGTTATTTATGGAACAGTATGCCTCCTAGACGCCAAGTTGGACGCCCGATAGGTGATGATGAGCCTAGTCATGAGGACAGGGAGGAGCAGAGACAGGAGGGGAACGGACCTCCACCCCCTCCACCAAATATGAATGCCCAGATGCTAGCTGGTATGACTCAGTTCTTCGCACAGTTTGCGGGGAACAATGCTGTGGCGACCAGGCCGACAGGGCCTGAGGCTGTCTACGAGAGATTCATGAAGATGCGTCCTAAGGAGTTTTCAGGGACGACAGACCCCATGATTGCCGAGGGCTGGATCAAGTCCCTTGAAGTTATCTTCGAGTTCATGGAGCTTGAAGATGCAGACAGAGTCCGGTGTGCCAGCTACTTATACGGAGGAGATGCCCGCTTATGGTGGGAAGGAGCATCAGTAGCCCTGAACTTGGCTACGCTGAGTTGGACACGCTTCACGGAGGTATTTTACTCCAAATATTTTACTGATGAGGTGCGTTCGCGTTTGACCAGGGAGTTTATGACCCTGAGGCAGGGAGAGCTGACTGTTACGGAAGTCATCCGTAAGTTTGAGAGGGGCTGTCACTTTGTGCCCTTGCTTGCGAATGATGCGGGTGCCAAGCTGAGGCACTTTCTTGATGGACTGCGGCCGATCTTACGCCGCGATGCTAGGGTTGCTGGCCCTACTACTTTTGAAGTTGCCGTTTCTAGAGCTCTTCCCACAGAGCAAGATCTGATTGACATTGAGGGGGATCTCTTGGGTAAGCGACCAGTCCAGGTACCACACCGCCCTCCTCCTCAGCAGCATCAGCAGAAGAATAAGAGGCCTTTCCACGGCCCACACGGAAATCACGGTCAGCAGCTGCAGTGGGGACGCACAGTCCCTAAGACTTTTGAGCAACCAGTCTGTCCCAAGTGCACTCGCCGCCATGCTGGAGTATGTATGTATGGCTCAGGGAAGTGTTACAAGTGTGGTAGCCCAGACCACGTGATGACACAGTGCCCTCAGAGGAACCTGCCTACCCAAGGCAGGGTGTTTGCTCTCCATGCAGCGGAGACGAACCCGGAGACCATGCTTTTGACAAGTACCTTTAAGCTTTAAATTAATATTTGAATTTCAATGTTTCAGGAATCGGGATTAAGATTTTGAACTTAAAAATTGCGATAGGATTGTATGCTCTACTCAGTATTATTTTAGAGAATTAGGATAGAAGAACTCTGGCCTTTGCATGTCTATAAGTTTAGTTCTTGTAACTATTGGGTTCAACTTAGAGTTCCGATCTTTCAGGGAGGATTTTTATATCTGGTTCCGCTACGAAGGCCTTGATAGATTCAGGGGCCACTCACTCATTTATTTCGGAGGTCTTTGCTAATTTCCTCAAGGTGAAGACAGTTGGGCTAGATGTAGCCTATTCAGTAGTATTGCCGTCAGGCGAGGAGATGTCAGCTACCAATGTGATCCGAGACATAGACCTGGAGCTGCATGGAAATCTTGTATATGCGGATCTTATAGTGTTGTCGATGCCAGAGTTTGACATCATCTTAGGGATGGACTGGCTATTGCGGAACAGAGTGTTGATAGACTTCCACCGGAGATCTGTTCTAGTCCGACCGCCGGGAATGGAGCAGTTCTTATTTGAGCCAGACAGGTACTTTCCTTAACCGCGCATTATACCTTATGTTCAGGCTAGGAAGCTCATGCATAGAGGGTGTCGGGCATTTTTAGCAACCTTTATATCTGTCCCCGAGGCACCCAGTCAGTCAGCCGCAGATGTTCCGATTGTCAGAGATTTCTTAGACGTTTTTCTCGAGGACGTATCTGGTATTCCACCCGAGCGAGAGGTGGAGTTTTCTATTGAGCTTATGCCAGGTACCGCACCGATATCAAAAGCACCGTACCGATTAGCACCGACAGAGATGGCAGAACTCAAGAAGCAGATTCAGGAACTTCTTGACAAGGAGTTCATCCGCCCGAGTTGTTCACCATTGGGCGAGCCAGTTTTGTTTGTGAAGAAGAAGGATGGCTCGATGAGGCTCTGCATTGACTACGGGAATTGAACAGGGTTACAGTGAAAAACAAATACCCACTTCCGAGGATCAAGGATCTGTTTAACCAGTTGCAGGGAGCTTCGATATTTTCCAAGATAGATCTGCGTTCCGGTTATCACCAGTTGAGGGTGAGAGATGCTGATGTTTCCAAGATTGCTCTCAGGACTCGTTATGGACACTATGAGTTCCTTGTGATGCCGTTCGGTTTGACGAATGCGCCAACGATCTTCATGGATCTCATGAATCGCGTATTTCAGCTGTATCTTGACCAGTTCGTGATAGTATTCATAGACGACATTCTTGTCTACTCAAAGAATCACGAGGATCACAGCAGACACCTGACCACAGTGTTGCAGACCTTGCAGAAGCACAAGTTATTCGCAAAGTTCAGTAAGTGCGAATTCAGGTTAGAGAAGGTGGCGTTCTTAGGCCACATTGTTTCTAGCAGCGGTATTGAGGTAGACCCAGCGAAAGTTGCCTCAGTCAGAGATTGGGTTGTGCCGCAGAATGCATCAGAGATCCGCAGTTTTCTTGGGCTAGCAGGATATTATCGGAAGTTCATTAAGGGATTCTCCTCTATTGTCGTTCCACTCACATCATTGACTAAGAAGAATGCTAAATTTGTGTGGAGCGAGGAGTGTCAGAAGAGCTTCGATACTTTGAAGCAAGCTCTTATCTCAGCACCAGTTTTGGCTATGCCATCAGGGCCCGGAGATTTGTTCTGTATACCGATGCTTCGAAGCTCGGTCTAGGCGCAGTATTGATGCAGCATGGAAAGGTAATAGCATATGCTTCTAGACAGTTGAAAACTCATGAGAAGAACTACCCTACCCATGATCTAGAGTTGGCCGCCGTGGTTTTTGCCTTGAAGATTTGGAGGCATTATTTGTATGGAGAGAAGTGCCAGATCTTTACCGACCACAAGAGCCTCAAGTACTTCTTTACTCAGAAAGAGCTGAATATGCGTCAGAGGGGTTGGTTGGAGCTTGTGAAGGATTATGACTGTGACATTAGCTACCACCCGGGCAAAGCTAATGTAGTTGCGGATGCATTGAGCAGAAAAGTCGCAGTGATGGCTCATTTGACGATTCAGAGATCTCTTCAGTCTGAGATGCAGAGGTTTGATCTAGCGACATATCCTCGAGGTAGAGTTCCCCGTCTATCTACCTTGACTATCCAGTCTTCTCTCATTGACCGTATTCGCAGTAGTCAGCCAGCAGATGAGCAGTTGGCAAAGTGGAAGCAGCGAGATGAGGCCAAGGGCAGTGTCTTGTATACAGTTAGTGACGATATTGTCAGATATCGAGACAGGATATGGGTTCCTAGCAGTGATTCTATCCGATCAGATATTCTATCAGAGGCCCATATGTCGCCGTACTCGATTCATCCAGGGAGTACGAAGATGTACAAAGACCTGCAGTTATTGTACTTGTAGCAAGGAATGAAGAAGGATATCAGACGTTTTGTATCCGAGTGTCTGACTAGTCAGTTAGTGAAGGCAGAGTTGTATATCCGGGAGATAGTCCGACTTCATGGTATTCCCGTTTCTATCGTATGTGACAGAGACCCTAGATTCACTTCCTCGTTTTGGAAGAGTTTGCATTCGACCATGGGTACGAAGTTGCTGTTTAGCACAGCTTTCCATCCGCAGACAGATGGACAGTCGGAGCGAGTTATTCATATTTTGGAGGATCTTCTCCGTGCTTGTGTTATCGATTTCTCCGGGAGTTGGGAGTCGAACTTGCCATTAGTGGAGTTCACCTATAAAAACAGCTTTCAGTAGTCTATAGGAATGGCTCCGTATGAAGCATTGTATGGTTGCAAGTGTAGATCTCCTGTTCATTGGGATGAGGAAGGAGAGAGAGACGAGCTGGGTCCAGAGATTATTCAGCAGACTGTCGATGTAGTAGCCCAGATCCGTGACAGGATGAGGACTGCTCAGAGTCGACAGAAGAGTTATGCGGACCAGCGGAGGAGAGATTTAGAGTTCGCCGTGGGCGACCATGTCTTTGTGAAAGTGGCACCTATGAAGGGTGTCATGCGATTTGGGAAGAAAGAGAAGCTCAGTCCGAGGTTCATTGGACCATTCGAGATCCTTGACAGAGTTGGGACGGTAGCTTATCGTGTTGCTCTTCCGCCGAATCTGGCCGGAGTACACAATGTGTTCCTTGTCTCTATGCTGAGGAAGTATATGGCAAATCCTTCGCATGTTCTGAACTTCGAGCCGTTGCAGCTTACTCCAAACCTGTCTTATGAGGAGAGACCAGTGCAGATCCTAGACAGACAGGAAAAGAAGCTTCGGAACAAACTGGTTAAGCGAGTTAAATTCAAGTGGCTTAACCATTCAGAGGAGGAATCTACGTGGGAATCTGAGCCAGAGATGAGGAGCCGGTACCCAGAGCTATTCGGTGAGTTTTAATTTCGAGGACGAAATTTCTTTTAAGGGGGGAGGATTGTAGAACCCTTAACTTGGACTGCGTATAAGCCATGCATAATTTCTAGTATTTAAATTAAAATGACTTTTATTGCATGAGTATTTAAATTCTTTTATTAAATTTATTTATTTTACGTAGTAGTTTAATTGTCACCTTTTCAGTTAAATAAGTGAGGCCGGACTTGAGATGAAAAATTGAGATAAGTTAATAAAGACTTATTTAAGAAGTGGTAATTTAGCATGTTAGTAAATATAATTTAAAAAAAAAAAGTTGGCATGCATGCAAGTTATTGAATTTCCTTGGTATTTTATTAAATTGTTTTAAAACATTAAATGCATATTTATTTCATTAATCATGTGTTTAATTTTATTTATGCATTTTATGCATAATTATTACATGATAGAATTTATTTCATTAAATTTTAAAGGTTCATGCATTAAAGATTTTTTTAGTTGAATTTCGCGATCGAACGAGGAATAGAGACCAGGAAATTTTCAAGAAAATTATTTTTATTATATGATTAATTTTTATTGATTTATATAAGGTGTTTTAAAAGTATTTTTCAAGAAATAGACTTTGTTGGGTATTTTTACATGATTTTATTTTTAACGGTACGCAAATTTTATCGAAATCTTGGGACTTCTTGAGAGTTCGGTTAATATTTTCAAAAACTTTTCAACACGAAATATTTTTCGGGAGTGCGTTTGGATTTAATGGGCCTACTTTTAAGTTTATTGGGATTAAAACTCTTTTAAACTTTTTAATTAATAATTAAGGCCCATTATCTTGTTTATTACCCATTTAATAATTGTACTATTTGATACCCTACATCTAATTATTTGTACCAGCCGAGACTTTTCCACTATCCCAATCAAATCCTTCGGTTTTCAGCTCCTTCTTCAGACAAGCTTCGGTGATCACTTTTGCAAAGAAGAAAATTTATCCGGCGCTTCCTCGTTGCTCCTTTCTTCATCGCTTTGTGTAGGAATCATCAAAGGCACGCTTTATATCATTTTTTTGCATCATACACGTTTTATACACTGAGGTTTGTGTTCATGCATGAAAAGTTTCGATCCAAGCTAGTCCATGGAAGATCTTCGATTTTCTTGGGTTTATTGCCTTCTTTTTGTTATAAGTCTCACGTTTTCTTGATTTGTGCAATGGGGCTGCCGTTTGTTTGATGCTAAGGGACTGTTCAGAGCAGGTTAGTCATGTCATGTGGCTGCAGGTGTAAGGTTTGGTAGAGTTGGAGTGGAGGCCGAGAGGTGTAGCGGCTAGGGGTTTCTTGGTTTTTATGTCGAGATCGGTGGGTAGGCGAAGGCTGGTGGTACAAGGACGACTCTAGACCATGGACAGACTCGTGGTGAGTCTGAAACCTGGTCTAGAAATGCATGAACGCTGCTGGTCTTGCCTTCAAAGCTGTTGGTTTCACGGATTGGGTGTTGGCCGCGCGAGGGTGTCCTTCGAAGGCTATCGACTATAAGGAAGTTGCGTGGTGCTTGAGGGGTGGCCGTAGGCTCCAGCTGGTTCAGAGGGGTCCTAGGCTGGTCTAGATGAGGTAATTTAGTCGCTGGTTCCATTCGCGGTAGGCTAGGATCGAAGAAGGGGAAGATGGGACAAGTAGAATTTTTGATCGGCAACTTGCTGAATTTTTCAGTAGCCTTAAGGGTCTGTTCAGAAAGGTTTAAAGGTTGAGTCTTGATGGCAGTAAGGCCTTTTAAGTGTTTATTAGGAGGGCTAAAAAGTTGGGAAAAATTCGGTTAATTTTCGAGTTGATTCGGGTTAAAATGGGACATCGGTCCAAGTTTTAAAACAATTCGGTTAAGTTATGAAATGAACTCGATTTTATGTCTAGGGATGATTTTAAATATGTTTTGGGACATTTTTAAGAGTTTGGTAAGTTTCGGATCAAAATAATGAGTTTTGGATTTATCCGAGATTTAATCGCCGCACGATACGTTAATTAAAGAATTAGTTGAAATGCCTAGATTTAATCTTAATAAAATTATTAAAAATTATATTTAAGCTCAAATAATTATTAGAAGTCTAAGTTTTTAATTTGGAAATTTTATGCTAAGATTTGGTTCAATTCGGGATTAAAACGCATTAATATGTTATATTTAAAGATTAATTTAAAAGTCATCGATTTAAGTCAAATAAAATAATATGAAAAAATTCATGTCTGCTTAAATAATTATTTGGGACATGTTAGAGTCAATGGAATTAAGAAAATAAAAAAAAAACGTGAAATTTTATGTCTATGGGCAAAATGGAAATTTTTGGGTTTCCAGGGGCAAAATGGTTATTTTGCACCCGGGGTGAGATTTTGGTCCTGACAGCGCCCTGAGCACAAATTCATGTTATTTTAAATGTTCATGCATCATGTTTACGATTTTTACGCTATTATAATAATTATGGTGCATGCTTGGTTTAAAGGAATTAAGAGAGAAAAAGTGAGAAAGTGAAGAGCACTCCGTCTCCGCCGCGCCGCGTCGTCGTTTTGTTTGTTTTCTTTCAAAACAAACCAAGACATGTTTATATCTTCTTTCACTCTTCAATCAAGCCATATAGGTATTTTTAAATATCGCAAGTACATGATTTTAATGCAAGAAAATCGAAATTGTTCATATTCAATTATGTTATTTAATTATATTACGTGCAAAATATTCATTTTGAGATTTATGCGATATTGCTTGTGGTCACTTTGCTATCATGGGATTATTACTTCACCCGGTCGCCAGTTACCGGTCAGTTCAGTTTGGTACCACCCGGTCGCCAGTTACCGGTGAGTTCAGTTTTGTACCACCCGGTCGCCAGTTATCGGTCAGTTCAGTTCAGTTCAGGGGCTACTTGCGTAGACCATAATCTCACCAAGAAAATTATTACATGCTATTTCATTACAGGGCTCCAAGGAGCAAACATTTTCACTATGATTTTCAGTTCAGTTATGCACGTATTATAATTAATCAAGACACGATATTTTACGTTATGCCTCACGACATGATATTTTCACTTGCATGCAATTTTATTATTTATTTACTCGTTATTTACGATATATGCATGCTGAGTCTTTAGACTCACTAGACTTGATTGTTGTAGGTACCGATGATGCAGGGACCGAGGGCGGGGACCAGTGAGCTAGCTTGGGTCGGCAGTAGTGGAACCCGAGGACCTCATGTTTGTAGCATTTACTATTTTGACTCAAACAAATTTCTTCGTTGTTGAATTGTTTTAAATTATTATCTTGCAAACAAACATTTACTTCTGCTGCTATTTGGAATGGTTAAACTTTTATCAGTTATTTATTTATGAATGATGCATTTTAATTAATTTAAAAGAAAAATTTTAAAATTTTCGCAAATTTTCAAATACGTATTTAGAGGCCTCTACAGCATTAACCCAATATTACCTCTCCCATATACCAAGTGAATTTTTCTCTCAGCCAATATCTTTCCAAGATTATTCGCTGCTTCTACAAACACTTCATTTTTTCCAGGACTCGACCCACAAAATACACAAATATTTTTTAATGATTGTGCAGAGGTTCCAGCCATGTTTTTACTTTCTTTTTGGTCTGTGAAAATAGAGAGAAAGATGAGAGATTTTATAGGGGTTATATGTTATCATGACAAAACTATGGGTCACAGTTGTAAACAGAATAAATAGTAAAAAAAATAAAAACACACATGCATATAAACAGTAGTGTGATTGTGGCTCACAATTTTCCTCTGGGTTTACGTCCAGAAACGGCTTCAACGCCTTCTATGAGTCGAGGATATGCTTCCAATACAATTTTCTTATAAATTGGCAAACATGATCTTTTTTAGTCGGATTCCCAAGACTATGACGCTCATCTTGGAATTGTTTCCATAAACGGAGAAGTTCAATATGCACATGTCCACTAGAATGCGTCTGAAGAGTCAGTAAGATGTTATCTAAAGACTCCTTACTCAGCCCATTCTTAATGAAACCAATTTTATCTTCTCTGTTATTGGAAACACATCCCAAATATCTGCATCGTTTGTCACAAGTCCATCTTGCACACTTATGACAAACCCCTAAACTATTGGCCCTTCGTTTTTTCGCATAAGTGCTTTTTCATAATCCAGGCAAATACCGAATGAGCAATGATTATGAAACTTCTCCTCCTAATCGGACCTTAGCTTCTATTACAAGACGAATATCTTCTGGAATTCTTTTTTGCATTAGCAATCTCAATCTTTCACACCTTCCTGCATAAATTTTCTTAGAACATTTTCAGAAACAGAGGGAAAATATTTACAAATTTTTGAGAGAATTTCATCCATTTTGAAAAGAAATGAAATGATTTTTTTTTATTTTTGTATCAGCAATTATGGGAAACTAATTAAACCGACTATGAGAGTCACGGAGTACCGTTATTTACCGGGAAAATAAAAAGATTAAGGAAACCTGAAATAAAAACAAATAAAGTTAAATGCAACACAAAAAAAAATCAAGGATCGGAAAGAGAAATAAACTCTTCTTGAAAAATTTCATTTTCTAAAAATGGTTTAATCCTTTGTCCATTTACTTTAAAAACATCGCCATTTTTAGGATTTTCAATATCCACAGTTCCATAAGTATACACATGCTTTACAACATATGGGCCTGTTCATCTTGATCGTAATTTTCCTGGGAATATGTGAAGTCGAGAATTATAAAGCAAAACTTTTTTACCAATCTAAAAAAATTTTCTAAGAATTGTTTTATCATGAAATTATTTGATTTTTGCTTTATAAATCCTTGAATTCTCATACGCGTCATTTTTGAGTTCATCAAGTTCATTAAGTTGCAATTTACGCAATTTGTTGGCATCATCCATGCTTGAATTAAAAGTTTTGATCGCCTAATGAACTTTATGTTCCAATTCCACAGGCAAATGACAATGTTTTCCGTAAACCAACCTATAGGGAGACATATTCAATGATGTTTTAAAAGCTGTTCGATATGCCCAAAGTGCATCATTAAGTCGCAGAGACCAATATTTTCTATTTGGGTTAACAGTTTTTTCCAAAATTTGCTTTATCTCCCTATTAGCTAATTCAACTTGTCCATTTGTTTGAGGATGATAAGGAGTAGTTACTTTGTGAGTAATACCATATTTTTTCATCAACGAAGCAAATGTTTTATTAACAAAGTGAGTTCCCCCATCACTTATCATGGCTCGAGGAATTCCAAATCTACTAAAAATATTTTCTTTTAAAAATTTGATGACGATTTTATGATCATTTGTTCGACATGGAATTGCCTCTATCCATTTGGAAACATAATCAACTGCAACTAAAATATACAAGTATCCAAACGAAGGTGGAAAAGGTCCCATAAAATCAATTCCCCAACAGTCAAAGATTTCAATTTCAATGATAGGATTCAAAGGCATCATGTTTCTTTTTGAAATCGCACCCAATTTTTGACAATTTTCACAGATCTTGCAGATTTCGTGGGTATCTTTAAACAAAGTGGGCCAATAAAATCCACACTGCAAGATTTTTGCAGCAGTTTTCTTTGAAGAAAAATGTCCTCCGCATGCTTCTGAATGACAAAATTTAATGACACTACTTACCTCATTGTCGGGTATGCAACGTCGAAAAATTTGATCCGGACAATACTTGAACAGATACGGATCATCCCAATAAAAGTTTTTTACCTCATTCAAAAATTTTCTTTTATCTTGAGAACTCCATTGCGGTGGCATTTTTCCTGTCACAAGAAAATTTACTATGTTAGCAAACCAAGGTGTAGTAGTAACTGAAAATAGATGTTCATCAGGAAAATTATCGTTAATTGGTGTCATTTCACAAGATGATCCTGTTACTAGTCTTGATAAATGATCGGCTACGACATTCTCGGTTCCTTTTTTATCTTTGATCACAATGTCAAATTCTTGGAGCAACAAAATCCATCGTATCAGTCGTGGCTTTGCATCCTGTTTGGTCAACAAATATCTAATAGCAGAATGATCAGTAAACACGATAGTTGTTGATCCAATCAAATAAGAACGAAATTTATCTAATGCAAATATTACAGCAAGTAGTTCTTTTTCAGTTGTGGAGTAATTCATTTGAGCATTGTTTAAAGTTCTACTTGCATAATATATCACATAAGGCTTACCGTTTCTTCTTTGACCCAATACTGCACCGACTGCATAATCACTCGCATCGCACATGATTTCAAATGGTAAAGACCAATCAGGAGGTTGCATGATAGGAGCTGATGTTAAATGTCGAATGATTTTATCAAAAGCATTTTGACATTCTTGAGTCCACTCAAATGCGCTGTCTTTTGTTAAGAGGTTACAAATGGGTTTAGAGATTAAACTAAAGTCCTTTATAAACATCCTATAAAATCCAGCATGTCCCAAAAATGAGCGAATTTCTTTAATGGTTTTTGGAGGGGGTAAATTGGCAATGACATCAACTTTTGCTTTATCAACTTCAATTACATGAGATGACACGACATGTCCCAAAACAATTCCAGAAGTAATCATGTAATGACATTTTTTCCAATTTAAAATAAGACCTTTTTCCTCGCATCTTTTTAAAACTTTTTCCAAATTTTCAAGACAATTATCAAATGTATTCCCCAAGACAGTTAAATCATCTATGAAAATTTCCAAACAATTTTCAACCATTTCGCAAAAAATGCTTAGCATACATCTTTGAAATGTTGCTGGAGCATTGCATAATCCAAATGGTATCCTTCTAAATGCAAATGTTCCAAAAGGACATGTGAATGTAGTTTTATCTTGATCTTCGAGTGCAATGGGAATTTGATAATAACCTGAATTATCCATCAAGAAAACAGTAGTATGGATGATCTGCTACTCTTTCTAAAATTTGATCCAAAAATGGTAATGGAAAATGATCTTTTCTAGTGGCGTCATTTAATTTTCTATAATCAATACACATCCGCCAACTAGATGGGACTCGACTTGTTAACAATTCACCTTTTTCATTTTTTATCACTGTGATGCCAGATTTTTTCGGAACTACTTGTGTTGGGCTTACCCACTTACTATCAGAAATAGGGTAGATAATCCCAACATCAAGTAGTTTGAGAACTTCAGTTTTCACAACATCTTTCATGTGTGGATTTAATCTCCTTTGTGGTTGTTGAGATGTTTTTGCATTTTCTTCTAAGTGAATTTTGTGAGTGCAAATTAGTGGATTAATGCCCTTGAGATCTTTTAGTGTCCAACCAATTGCATTTTTATGTCTTTTAAGCATATCAACTAATTTACCTTCTTCATCACTTGCTAGTTTGGAAGAAATTACCACCGGATATGTTTCATCTTCTCCAAGAAATGCATACTTCAATTCTTCTGGCAAGGGTTTTAACTCCAATATGGGTGGTTCGTCTTTGTTCTCATATTTTGCATCAAATTCTTTCTCTGATCCTGGTAACGAGTGATACCTGATAAAATCATCAAGATCAATTTCAATATTTTCTTTAACAGTTTCAATTGAACAAATATCTAATTGATCAAGAGTACTCCCTTCTTGAATGTTTTCTTCCACAAGAGTTTCAATAAGATTTTCATCTTCACTTTCATCTCCTTTGTCATGTGGTTGCTTACAAAGATTAAAGACATTAAGCTCCAAGGTCATGTTACCAAATGACAACTTCATTATTCTATTCTTGCAATTTATAAGAGCATTAGAAGTTGCTAAAAATGGACGACCTAAAATTACAAGAATTGCATTACAAGCTTCTATAGGTTGTGTATCTAAAATTATGAAATCGACAGGATATACAAAGTTATCAACTTGGACCAACACGTCTTCTACCATACCTCTTGGCACTTTAACAGATCTATCAGCAAGTAAAAGTGTTACCGAAGTAGGTTTTAACTCGCCTAGATTGAGTTCTTGATAAACTGAATATGGAAGTAAATTCACACTAGCTCCAAGGTCAAGCAAGGCTTTTTTATTCTTTCGTTCTCCAAGAATACAAGAAATAGTAGGACAACCAGGGTCTTTGTATTTCAAAGCATTATTATTTTGAATGATTGCATTTACTTGTTCGGCTAAAAATGCTTTCTTTTTCACATTCAATTTTCTTTTCACAGTGCACAAGTCTTTCAAAAATTTGGCATATGATGGTACCTGTTTTATTGCATCTAATAAAGGAATATTAACTTTTACTTGTTTAAAAATATCATATATATCAGAATTCAAATTTGATTTTTTTGTATTTTTCAATGCATGAGGGAATGGTGGTGACACTGTCTGTTGAACCTCCTCTTCGCAAGTTATGGGTTCCACTTCCTTACCCTTTGGAGTTGATTTATCATCATCTTCACAAGGTTCAAGAATGGATTTTTCCACAACCTTACCACTTCGAAGGGTAATAACAGATTTTACCTGATCCATCGGTTGAGTTCCAGAAGTTCCAGTTTGTGAATGATGATCCTTGGGATTAGGCAGAGGTTGTGAAGGAAATTTACCTTTTTCATGAACATTAAGTGCAGATGCAAATTTAGCAAGAGTATCTTTCAAATCTGTCATGGTTTGAGCAGTTTGAGTATTGATAGACTCTTGCTTTGCAATGAAAGAATTCAATATATCTTCCAAATTCCTTTTAGGTGGAGGAACATAAGGTGCATAATTTTGAAAATTTTGTTGATTTTGGAAATGTGGTTGTGAAAATTGTGCAGCATTATCATTCCTCCAACTAAAATTTGGATGATTTCGCCAACCTGGATTGTAACTTTGAGAAAATGGTTCAAAATTTGGCCTTTTGAGATTGTTTAAAACATTGGCTTGTTCATGGAGACATTCTTTAAAAGAAGGCAAAGTGGGACAATCTTTTGTAGAATGATCACTTGTATCACAGATGTGACATGCAATTTCTTGAACAGATTTTAATTGACCATTCTTTTTCAATTCAAGTGCCTCAACTTTTCTTGCCAAAGAGGTAAATCTAGCTTGAAGATCATGTTCATCTTTGAGAGTGTACATACCTCCACCAGATGTAGGAGATTGAATCTTGTTTGATGGTTCGATTGTACCTATAGTGTCCCAATTTTGAGCATTTTCAGCTAATGAATCGAGATACTCAATTGCCTCATTTGGATCTTTATCTTCAAATGTTCCATTACACATAAATTCAACCATTTGCCTATCTTTAGGTGTTAAGCCTTCATAAAATTGAGAAACAACTCTCCAAATTTCAAAACCATGATGTGGACAAAGATTAAGCAATTCTTTATATCTATCCCAACACTGATAAAAAGTTTCTCCTTGTTTTTGAGTGAAAGTGATGATTTGCCTTTTGAAAGAATTTGTTCTATGAGATGGAAAAAACTTTTTCAAAAATTGTTGTTGCAATTCATCCCAAGTTCGAATGGATCCCGATCTAAGATTTTGTAGCCAAGTTTTAGCTTTATCTTTTAAAGAAAAAGGAAAAAGCTTAAGTCGAATGGTGTTCATGCTACAATTTAGATCATTATATGTGTTGCACACTTCTTCAAATTCTCGTAAATGCATGTATGGATTTTCAGAATCTAAGCCATGAAAGTTGAGTAAAAGTTGGATAATACCAGGCTTAAAATTGAAATGAGATGCATCAAGGGGAAAAACTAGACATGAAGGTGCACTAGTACGTGTAGGATTCATGTGATCTCTAAGTGTTCTTCGTCTATCATGATCATGTTGAGATTGAATTTCATCTTCATTTTCCTGGATGGGTTCTTCCGCCATGTTTTGTAAAAATAAAGGGTTATTTCGAATGAGTCGACCACTAAGTGTACGTGACCAAATAATGCTCATGCAAAAGAAAAAGAAAAAGAAAAAAACACACAAAAACAATAAAAAATTCAAAGAAAGAAAATTAAACAGACTTGAAATTAAATTATACTTCCCCGGCAACGGCGCCAAAAACTTGTTGTCACTTTGATTGTTGCACTCCCAAGAGCAGGTTGTCCACAAGTAGTATAATTTGGTGAGTCCGATATCGTATCCACATGGAAGCTAAGGTAATTTCAAGTCCACTACAATATCTTTTTGTTTTGTTTTTGTTTTTGTTTCTTTTTAATTTTAATTGTTTGAATCTTTAATGGGTAAATTTTAATTGTTCAAACTTTAATTTAAGTAGTTGAGATTAAAGGATCCACTCTTGGTGTAATGCCCATGGGCTGTTCCCGATCCAACTAGCGGGAGTCGGTTATCCCATGACCCATTACTCAATGACTCCTCCAGCCCATGCACTGGAGTTTGTACCTCCTCAGACTCGAACCTAAGATCTCCTGGACATATAAATACTTAGCACAAGTCTGGTACCAAATAAGGACATGTTTAATCCGAATCACATGGAGATGTGAACCCACGGCTAGTTGTATCAATGATTCATTGAGGGCCACAAAAGTACTAACTTTCTAGATCCCGTTGAGAAGTAAAATAGTTCAATGCGTTGAATGGCTTATAAAGGAGTTTATAAGCGTAAGTAAAAATAGAAGTATGACTTCTATAAGGGGAATGTGACTTTTAATTTGTGGAAGTGTTCCTAAATTCAAAGTTGGCCAAATAAATAATGTATTTGAAAATTGTGATTTTCATAAATATTATTATGGACTAAATTAAATTAATTCAAGTGTTGAATTAATTAAACACTAGTGGACCTAGTAGAGTCCAAATAATTAAACTAATTCAAGTGTTGAATTAAGTAAATAACATTGGGCCTTGTAGAACCCAATTGTAAATAATTATTCAACTAGTGGGCTTGAGTTAAATCAAGTAAAGTTTAAATGGTCTCAAATGTGTTTGAGATATTTAAATAAAAGTCCATGGGCTTTATAATTGTTACAAACCCAAATAGAATGCATGCATGGGAGGTGAAGAGTTGGGAGACAACTTTTTCAATATCCAAGGCATGGCATGCACATGCCTAGTCTAACTTTTTCAACAACCAAGAAAACACTCCTCCCTTCTCACTACACTCATGTTGGCCAAAATATAGAGTTCAAAATTCTCTCCAATTTTGTTCTTCAATTGTTGAAGAAAATATACTCTTCTCAATGAAAATGCTCTAATTTTTCTAGTACAAAATTAGAGTGGTTCTTCCTTGTTGGTGGTGGGCTTAATTTTTGAGCAAGGTGTGCTCAAGGAAAGCTTGTAGATTTGTCTACCTTTGAAGAGCTAAGTTGTTCATCAACTTAGTTGGAGCCATCATCAATCCAGTGTGATTGATAGGTACATTTCTAAACACCCTATGTATGACATTTGTGTGGTTTTGTATTTGCTACACACTAGTATATGAGGTGCTCGATTTTTGCCTTGAAAAACAATTTTTAAAAAACTTTCGTTGCACTTTCGGGCACCTTAATCGATCTTCTTTCAAGTGGTATCATGAGCTAAGGATACTATTTTGTGTAGCATATACATAATATTATGTTGAGGTCGATTTTTAACCGCATGAGATGAATTTTTCCAAAAAAAATCGAGGCCGTCGAGGGGCGTTTTTGGACAGCATGTTGCTGCCCATTTTGGGCAGCTCGGGATGCCCGTGGGGCTGCAAGGGCAGCCCCCCCATGTTTTTAAATAAAAAAAAATTTTAAAGTTGGCCGGAATCCGGCGACGGCGATGACGACTAGGGTATCCAAAAGTATTTTGGATTATCAAAGTGTCATGGGCGTTGAAGTTGTTGGGCCATTAGATGGCTAACATAATTTGTGAAATTCAAATGGGCCAAAATATTTTTGGTGAAAAATCGTTTTTTGGGCCCTTAAGTTTAAATTTACAAAAGTTGCAAATATTTCCTCATTAAATAAATAATTGAAGTTGGACTTTAATTAATTATAGTAAATTGTGTTTACAAGAAATTCGGTTATAAATAAATTAATTAGAAAGTAGACAAAGGAGTTTGTATACTTTGTTAATTTAGTTTACAATCGTGGCGGTTAGTGATTGGATCAAGATATATAATATTGGATCAATTGATTATTGTGATAATTAATTGATGGTGTATGATATGTGATATTATGCATGAAGGATGATCAAAAGCCCAAGCCCAATTCGCTAGGTGTATGCTAGGATATTTTGTGTTGAATGATTGTAATAATTATCAATTTATAAAGTGGGCTTGGTTTATGGTCCGTTCCCACCCCCATGAGATGTATCCCTATTTGCCATGTATATTTATTTGTAAATATTAGTATAGTGGAAGATCAAGATTGGAAGATGGTGGCCTTGATGATTATGAATATCGAAGACATGTAAATATTGGAAACTTATGTAAAAGTTGCATTTGCATCCCATGCATTTCCCTAGGATTGGACCTAGGCCCGTGTTTAGCTCACACGGGCCATTAGTTTTGGGGCGATTGATCATCCTTGTTTTGTTTACTTTTTATAATATATGCATGATATGTTATAAATAATGAGTATGTGCGTTATTATTATGATAATAACAAAGTTGCATGAATCCGGCAATCATACGATCAAACATGGCGAGCTTTTAAAATTAAATTAATGATGAGACCTTTCAAAATTAAAAACCCTCATTTTGAATAAGATTCAGAATTAATATCAAGCCCGAAAAGGGGAATTATAAAGGCGTTTATAATTTTCATGTCTTCCATCGACAATGGGTGCATGATGAACGCTACCCGTGTTTGGGCCTCGGCTCATATTATTGGGGGGGCCTTGGACATCGGAAAGCTGTGACATCCATTAACATGGTGATGTGAACTACGTGGAACTCCCATGATTTCGGCTCATATTATTGAGGGAACTCATGGCGACCGTCCATTACGGTTCAATATCGATGGGTAAGGCTTGACACGTAAAGATGAACGACGTCATATTATTGGGTCCTAATCAAACGTGAGACAAAAGTTTACGTAGAGGGTTGCATGGAGATGCAATTGGAAACTACCGTTTAGTAATTGTGATTGGCTGATATTATTCGGGATCATAATTCGCTAATTGGACCTTGGGTACCTACTGAGGAAAGGAGTTTCCCGTTTTCACTAGAGGATAGTGAAAGATGTCTAAACAGTGGGAGTAAATATTTATAAAGTAAAAGTCCATACTTTATATCTTACCAAATATTTTAAAATAGTCATTAACATTATCTGTTTACTTTTCAGTACAAATTTTGACAATGTCTTCGATTCGCAATCCGCTATCTGCAATACTCGAAAAACACATATTAACTAGACCTAATTACCTCACTTGGCGAAAAAACCTGAAAATCGTCTTGAATTCGGAAAAGATAGCATATACACTTACTGAGTCGCCTCATGTTGAGGCTTCGACTGGCTGCACTCCTGAGGAATTGCAGACTTACAAGGATTGGTGTGACCATGACTTGAAAGCCAAGTGTTATATGCAGGCTTCTATGAATGATGAGCTGCAGAGGCGTTTTGAGGATGCAAAGAATGCTGCTGACATTCCTTTGCATCTCAAGGAGCTCTTTGGAGAGCAAACACGTCCTCTTAGGCATGCTACCGTCAAGGAGCTGATCACTTTACGCATGCGAGATGGGGCCTCGGTTCATGAGCATGGCCTAAAGTTGATTGGGCTCGTGGACAAGCTCGTTGGCATGGAACTGATGTTGCCTTCGGAGTTGACCACCGACGTGTTGCTCTTGTCACTGCCTAGCTCGTTTGATCCTTTTTGTGGTGAATTTCAATATGAACAAGATGGAGCCGACCCTTGAGGAGTTGGTAAACATGCTTGTGACCTTTGAGTCCACCATCAAGAAAGAGAAGCCGGTTCTTTATGTGGGTTCTTCATCTGGCACGAAGATCGATCCACGTGGGAAGGGAAAGAAGCGTTCTTTCCAACGTCCCAAGAAGAACGTGCCCTTGAAGAGGCAGACTCCGAGTCTCGCTGTGGCAGCCACACCAATGAAGTCTGACAAGACTGTTGACATCTGTCATCACTGCAAGAAGCCTGGACATTGGAGGCGTAACTGCAGGGAATATCTTGCCCAGAAGAGTTCTGAAAACGGTATGTTCTATATTGAAGTAAAAATTTCAATTAACTCTACTTCTTGGGTATTGGATACCGGCTGTGGCTCACATCTCTGTAATGATTTGCAGGTGATGGGAAGAAGTAGGAGGCTTAGGGAAGGTGAGACCTTCTTGAAGATGGGCAATGGAGCAAGAGTTGCTGCCAAGGCCATAGGAGATGTTTACTTGCTTTTGAACAATGATTTTAAATTAATTTAAGAGATGTTTTGTTTGTACCTGAATTGGTGAAAAACATTGTTTCCATTTCTATGCTTGATAAAGATGGATTTTCTTGTTTATTTAGCAAATATGTTTGCAACATTTACAAGAACGAATGTTTAATTTGTACTGGAGAACTTGAAAACAATCTCTACGCCTTAAAATTGAAAGATATTACACTAAACAATGTCCAAGCAATAACAATAACAAACAAGCAAAAACAAGATACTCTAAATTCGGCACAATTATGGCATGCTCGATTAGGACATATTTCCCTAAGAAGGATGAACAAGTTAGTGGGAGTGGGCATGTTTGATATGTTTGATATTAATGCTCTCACGACATGTGAATCCTGTCTAAAAAGAAAAATGGCCAAAATTTTCTTTAAGGGCCATGTGGAGCGAGCCAAAGGGTTATTAGATTTGATCCATATCGATGTGTGCGGTCCGCTTAGCATCACCACTAAGCATGGACATGCCTACTTCATCACCTTTACCGATGACTTTTCGAGGTATGGGTAAGTGTATTTGACGAAATACAAGTCTGAAGCCTTTGAAATGTTCAAAGAATTCAGAAGTGAAGTAGAGAAACAGTTGGGACAAAGCATCAAGACACTTTGATCGGATCGAGGTGGTGAGTACTTGAGTGTCGAGTTCCAAGAGTATCTTAGGCAGAATGAGATTCTCTCGCAGTGGACTCCACCCACTACACCACAGTTGAATGGTGTTTCGGAGCTTCGTAACAGGACTTTGATGGACATGATTCGGTCTATGATGGGGTTCACGGAGTTGCCGCCATCCTTTTGGGGATATGCGCTTGAGATAGCGGCACTGTTATTGAACAATGTCCATTCAAAGGCAGTTGATAAGACACCATATGAGATATGGATGGGTAAGCCTCCCAAATATTCTTATCTTAGAATATGGGGGTGCCCTGCTTATGTGAAGCAGGTAGTGGGAGATAAATTGGATAGTCGATCCATTTTATGTTACTTTGTGGGATATCCAAGGAATTCAGTTGGATATTATTTCTATTATCCCCAAGAAACAAAGGTGTTTGTTTCTAGGAATGCAACCTTTTTGGAAAAGGAATTTCTATTGGATAGAAAAGGGGAGATGATAGAACTCGAAGAGGTTCGAGAGACACCCACAATTATAGAACCCACACCCAAAGAACCAAGAGAGGAGATACAAGCTCCTAGAAGATCCGAGAGAATCTCGAGACCACCTATGAGGTATGGTCTGCTTCTTGAAGAGGGCCATGATGAGCCTAACCATGGATGTGATCCAAGGACCTTAAAGGAAGCGTTATCTGATGCCGATTCATCCAAGTGTCTTGAATCAATGGAATCTGAGATGAATTCCATGAATTCGAACCAAGTGTGGAACTTTGTGGATCCACCCGAGGGAACCGTTCCCATAGGGTGTAAATGGATTTACAAGAGGAAACTTGGGGTGAATGGGAAGGTATTGACCTTCAAGGCGCGGTTGGTGGCAAAAGGATATACTCAAAGACAAAATGTTCAAGTCGATAAGGATATTGCTAGCCATAGCTGCATGGTATGACTATGAGATATGACAGATGGATGTCAAGACAGCCTTTCTTAATGGAGATATTAAGGAAGAGATTTACATATCTCAACTTGAAGGGTTTACATCTGTTGGAAGTGAGCATATGGTATGCAAAATTCAGAGATCTATTTATGGTCTAAAGCAGGCATCTAGGAGTGGGAACCTCAGATTCGATAGTAGAATCAAAGAGTTTGGTTTTACTAAGAATCCTGAGGAACCCTGTGTGTATAAGAAGGTCAGTGGGAGTGCTGTGACATTCTTGGTGTTTTATGTTGATGACATTCTACTCATTGGGAATGATGAATGTTGCAATCAACTAAAATATGGTTAGCAAGTAAGCTCTCGATGCAGGACTTGGGTGAAGCATCTTTTGTATTGGGTATACAAATCTATAGAGATAGATCGAGAAGATTGCTTGGTCTCACCCAGTCCACATACATTGATGCCATCGTGAAGCGGTTCTCGATGGATGAGTCCAAGAGAGAACATCTACCAATGTGCATTGGTGTGTCCCTATCCAAGTGTATGTCTCCCAAGACTGATGCAGAGATAGCGGCGATGACAAGCATTCCTTATGCATCTGCGATTGGTAGCATCATGTATGTGATGATATCTACACGTCCTGACGTGGCTTTTGCACTAAGTGTAGTGAGTAGATATCAATCGAACCCTGGTCTTCCACACTGGACAGCTGTGAAAGACATCCTCAAGTATTGAGAAGGACCAATAAGTTGTTCTTGGTCTATGGGAGTGCAGAACTTAAATTGGAAGGCTATACGGACTCTAGCTTCCAAAGCGATATCGATGACTCGAAATCAACCTCTGGGTTCGTATTCATGCTCAATGGTGCTGCTGTCTCTTAGAAGAGTTCCAAGCAAGACAGTACTGCGGATTCCACCACTGAGGCCGAATACATTGCTGCATCAGCTGCAGCAAAGGAGGCTGTTTGGATAAGAAATTTCGTCCAAGAGTTGGGCGTCATTCCTAATGGAGTTGCTCCTGTCCCGGTGTTTTGTGACAACACGGGAGCTATAGCTCAAGCAAAGGAGCCAAGGTCTCATCAGAAGTCCAAACATGTATTGAGAAAGTACCACATCATCCGAAAGATTGTGGAAAGAGGAGAAGTGTCGATTGACAAAGTCGGCTCCACGGATAATGTTGCTGATCCGCTAACTAAGCCTTTACCTGGATCATTATTCGAGAAGCATCGCGAATCGATGGGTTTGAAGCATATGGGTAGTTGGCTCTAGTGCAAGTGGGATATTGTTAGAGTAGGTGCACGTCGAGCCAAGTGTTGGCCTAGTGTTCACAATGAAACTCTATGTATAAACAATCTTTATTTTAATAATATTTGAAATTATTGTTTTGGCACTTTTTTATCTGTATACCCATGCTAGTTGCATAGATAAAGTCCTTGAATATACAAATAGTAGAAAGAATTTGAGATGCTCATATGATGAGTATCATGAAACTCATATTTGGAATACTGTATATTCTAAACAGTTCCTAGTCGATTCAGCCGCCGTTAAGAAGGATATAGGCCGCTCGAGTTCGAGACTAGTATCTGCGATGTGAGTACCATGTTTCATTGGTAGGGGACATTGTGATGTCCGAGCATGCAGATAGGTGCTCCTGATAGAGTGCAGTGAACAACCCTCCATAAAAGACTTTCCAAGTGGTTCTCACTTATCGAGTGGAAACGTCCTAGTTTATGGTTGTACACCATTAGTTCTTATGACCCGGGACAACATTGAGACTCTATGTGCTAGCATTGCACTTTGACTTGTTTACCGATTCGTATGGGGTCATCAGGTGGCAAGGTTGGGTGTTTTGTTGAAACATATAGGTGTCGATGCATTGTATTCGGGGATTCCCCGCTTACCTTCGGGTATGGATATCCTATGTGTATGTAGTATGAAATCTGTGATCAGAGTATGTTGGTAATTATGAAAGGGGTTTCATAGATTACACCATCGATGCAACTACGACATGACACATAGTATCGATTCATTGACAACTCTCGATATACCAATGGTTGTCGAATCGGTCGGGATATATGAGATGAAGGGACCGTACTGTACGCTAACCATAATTGAATGGTTCTTGCAGGCACTATCATTTGATACCTAGGGAATCATGTAAGCGATGCTGCTAGGCGTTTAACATGATTGGTTGGGTACTATCAGACTTGAGTTCTGACGTTCTTATTATCAAGGAGTTGATAATTAGGAATGGAGCAATTGGGGTATGCTCGTATAAGGACATGTTTAGTCCGAATCACATGGAGATGTGAACCCACGGCTAGTTGTATCAGTGAACCATTGAGGGCCACACAAGTACTAGCTTTTCTAGATCCCGTTGAGAAGTAAAATAGTTCAATGTGTTGAACGGCTTATAAATGAATTTATAAGCGTAAGGAAAAATAGAAGTATGACTTCTATAAGGGGAATGTGACTTTAAATTAGTGGAAGTGTTCCTAAATTAAAAGTTGACCAAATAAATAATGTATTTGAAAATTGTGATTTTCATAAACATTATTATGGACTAAATTAAATTAATTCAAGTGTTGAATTAATTAAACACTAGTGGACCTAGTAGAGTCCAAATAATTAAATTAATTCAAGTGTTGAATTAAATAAATAACATTGGGCCTTGTAGAACCCAATTGTAAATAATTATTCAACTAGTGGGCTGGAGTTAAATCAAGTAAAGTTTAAATGGTCTCAAATGTGTTTGAGATATTTAAATAAAAGTCCATGGGCTTTGTAATTGTTACAAACCCAAATAGAATGCATGCATGGGAGGTGAAGGGGTTGAGAGACAACTTTTTCAATATCCAAGGCATGGCATGCACATGCCTAGTCTAACTTTTTCAACAACCAAAAAAACACTCCTCCATTCTCACTACACTCATGTTGGCCGAAATATAGAGTTCAAAATTCTCTCCAATTTTTTTCTTCAATTGTTGAAGAAAATATACTCTTCTCAATGAAAATGCTCTAATTTTTCTAGTGCAAAATTAGAGTGGTTCTTCCTTGTTGGTGGTGGGCTTAATTTTTGAGCAAGGTGTGCTCAAGGAAAGCTTGTAGATTTGTCTACCTTTGAAGAGCTAAGTTGTTCATCAACTTAGTTGGAGCCATCATCAATCCATTGCGATTGATAGGTACATTTCTAAACATCCTATGTAAGACATTTGTGTGTTTTTGTATTTGCTACACACTAGTATATGAGGTGCTCAATTTTTGCCTTGAAAACAATTTTTAAAAAACTTTTGTTGCGCTTTCGGGCACCTTAATCGACCCTCATTCATATACAGTATTCCAAATATGATTTTCATGATAATCATCATATGAGCACCTCATTTTCTTTCTCCTATTTGTATATTCAAGGACTTTATCTATGCAACTAGCATTGGTATACAAATAAAGATGTGTCAAAACAATAATTTCAAATAGTATTAAAATATAGATTGTTTATACATAGAGTTTCATTATGAACACTCGATCAACACTTGGCTCGACGGGCACCTGATCTAACAATCTCCCACTTGCAATAGAGCCAACTACCCATATGCTTCAAACCCATCGATTCGCGATGCTTCTCGAATAATGGTCCAGGTAAAGGCTTAATTAGTGGATCATCAACATTATCTGCGCAGCAGACTTTGTCAATAGACACTTCTCTTCTTTCCACAATCTCTCGGAGGATGTGGTACTTTCTCAATACGTGTTTGGATTTCTGATGAGACCTTGGCTCCTTTGCTTGAGCTATAGCTCTCGTGTTGTCACAAAACACTGGGGCAGGAGCAACTCAATTAAGAATGACGTCCAACTCTTGGACGAAATTCCTTATCCAAACAGCCTCCTTTGCTGCAGCTGATGCAGCAATGTATTCGGTCTCAGTGGTGGAATCCGCAGTACTGTCTTGCTTGGAACTCTTCCAAGAGACAGCAGCACCATTGAGCATGAATACAAACCCAGAGGTTGATTTCGAGTCATTGATGTCGCTTTGGAAGCTAGAGTCGGTATAGCCTTCCAATTTAAGTTCTCCACCCCCATAGACCAAGAACAACTTATTGGTCCTTCTCAAATACTTAGGATGTCTTTCACAGCTTTCCAGTGTGGAAGACCAGGGTTCGATTGATAACTACTCACTACACTTAGTGCAAAAGCCACGTCAGGACGTGTAGATATCATCCATACATGATGCTACCAATTGCAGATGCATAAGGAATGCCTGTCATCGCCGCTATCTCTGCATCAGTCTTGGGAGACATAGACTTGGATAGGGACACGCCATGACACATTTGTAGATGTCCTCTCTTGGACTCATCCATCGAGAACCGCTTCACGATGGTATCAATGTATGTGGACTGGGTGATACCAAGCAATCTTCTTGATCTATCTGTATAGATCTTTATTCCCAATACAAAAGATGTTTCACCCAAGTCCTGCATTGAAAACTTACTCGCTAACCATATTTTAGTTGATTGCAACACCCCAACATCATTCCCAATGAGTAGAATGTCATCGACATAAAGTACTATGAATGTCACAGCACTCCCACTGACCTACATATACACACAGGGTTCCTCAGGATTCTTAGTAAAACCAAACTCTTTGATTCTACTGTCGAATCTGATGTTCCAACTCCTAGATGCCTGCTTTAGACCATAAATAGATCTCTGAAGTTTGCATACCATATGCTCACTTCCGATAGATGTAAACCCTTCAGGTTGAGACATGTAAATCTCTTCCTTTATATCCCCATTAAGAAAGGCTGTCTTGACATCCATCTGCCCTATCTCATAGTCATACCATGCAGCTATGGCTAGCAATATCCTTATAGACTTGAACATTGCAACTGGAGAAGAGGTTTCCACAAAGTTAACTCCTTGTCTTTGAGTATATCATTTTGCCACCAATCGCGCCTTGAAGGTCAATACCTTTCCATCCGCCCCAAGTTTCTTTTTGTAAATCCATTTACACCCTATGGGAACAGTTCCCTCAGGTGGATCCACAAGATTACACACTTTGTTCGAATGCATGATATTCATCTCAGATTCCATAGCTTCAAGCCATTTGGATGAATCGGCATCAGATAACGCTTCCTTAATGGTCATTGGATCACATCAATGGTTAGGCTCATCATGGCCCTCTTCAAGAAGCATACCATACCTCATAGGTGGTCTCGAGACTCTCTCGGATCTTCTAGGAGCTTGTATCTCCTCTCTTGGCTCTTCGGGTGTGGGTTCTATAATTGTGGGTGTCTCTCGAACCTCTTCGAGTTCTATCATCTACCCTTTTCTATCCAATAGAAATTCTTTTTCCAAAATGATTTCATTCCTAGAGACAAACACCTTTGTTTTTTGGGGATGATAGAAATAATATCCAATAGAATTCCTTGGATATCCCAAAAAGTAACATAAAATGGATCGACTATCCAATTTAACTCTCACTACCTGCTTAACATTAGTAGGGCACCACCATATTCTAAGATAAGAATATTTGCGAGGCTTACCCATCCATATCTCATATGGTGTCTTTTCAACTACCTTTGAATGGACATTGCTCAACAACAGTGCCGATGTCTCAAGCGCATATGTAACGCCCCGAAAATTTAAAAGTTCACGCGAACCACATGCGCAAATTATTAATTTTCTTGTGTATTTTAATTAATTGTTTTAATTGCAAGAATTAATTATGTTGTGCATATTTGCATGTTTAAAATATATTTTTCTACATGGTTGCATTAAAATGTATTTTTAAAAGGATATTCGAGTTGCGATCGAGGAACGGAGACCGAGGGCTGAAAAATAGAAAATGTTTTTAATAAATAATTGTTTTTAATTATTTAAAATAAGGGAGATGCATGTTATCATGATAATGCTAATGGAGGTCTTGATGGTTGATCCGACTGGACGGATGGTGCACATGACCCGAGGACCGACGCTAGTTTCCGCATATATGTTATGATTTATTTTAAAATATTTTATGACTTTTATCATGATCACGACTGGTTTTTGAGAGGTTACAATATGGGCTATACTTTTCAAATGTTATTTTTAGATTTAGAAAAATGTTAGTTGGTTGTTTATTTTAAAATGATGTCAAAAATATTTTATGAAATTTTATGGTTCGGCCGAATGCTATGTGAGGTTTTTAAAAAAAAAAAAATTTCTAGCATGTTTTAAGAAAACGAATAGCAGACGTTTCAGTTGGTATCAGAGCAATGGTTCTGTAAAGGGTTGTACCACCATCAGTGCCGGGAAGATCGGTCGTCAAGCCTCAATTTGTAAGTTTTATATGATTTTATGTTGTTACCTGCATGGCTACATGAATTATATGTTTACGTCACATGTTTATTAGCTCTATGAGGATACATTATTTATATGCTTTAGAATTTTTTTACGATATGAAAGGAAAAATTATTTGATTTTAACGCATGTTGGTTTTGTGGTGGAATTGGACGATGTTGATTTTTGGGTTTTAGTATTGACGTTCTAATTTTTGGGCTATAAGTTAATCGTGAATATTATGAATATTTTTGGGACACGTAGATTTTTCTAAGAAAATTATTTATGGTTCATGGTTATTAGTTGAATTAATTTTTGGGGAAATTAAGAATTAATTTTGAGATTTTTAAGGAATTTGGGGGACTAGTTTAGCATTAAACGATAATT
Organism: Primulina huaijiensis; assembly: GCF_012295235.1. Lineage (NCBI taxonomy): Eukaryota > Viridiplantae > Streptophyta > Magnoliopsida > Lamiales > Gesneriaceae > Primulina > Primulina huaijiensis. Next base: position 12,198,934 of record NC_133312.1, read on the forward strand.
AAATGGTTTAAATAATAAGAATTTTGAGGATTTAGACTTTTAAGAATATTTGGAACCTTGGGATATCTTGGGTATAATGTTATAAGGAATTTTAATCAAGGGTTTTTAAGAATGAATCAATATTAGGCTTGAAAATCTAAGCGTAAGTGGATGCGTTTGGGATTTTAAGATTTAAATTGATAGCTTAATGAACATCTTGGGTATAAATTAAGTAAAGTAATATACGATAAGTTTGGTTATCCGTCTTTTAATATTGGGAATTATAAGAAAAGTTGAAATTTGAGGTTATAGTAGTAACAGCCGCACTAAGTCATTATGGGTCTTTTTAAGTTGAGATTCGCAAATGAAGATTTAGAAGGGAAAATTAATTGGGATCTAGTAGACGTAAGGACATTCTAGAACTTAAGTTTTATCAGAGTAGCGCAGCGGAAGCGTGGATTTTTGGGATACTAGAACTAAATCTAAACTTTTGGGTTATTAAGGATAAGCGAATTTCGAGGACGAAATTCAATTTAAGGGGGGAAGATTGTAACGCCCCGAAAATTTAAAAGTCCACGCGAACCACATGCGCAAATTATTAATTTTCTTGTGTATTTTAATTAATTGTTTTAATTGCAAGAATTAATTATGTTGTGCATATTTGCATGTTTAAAATATATTTTTCTACATGGTTGCATTAAAATGTATTTTTAAAAGGATATTCGAGTTGCGATCGAGGAACGGAGACCGAGGGCTGAAAAATAGAAAATGTTTTTAATAAATAATTGTTTTTAATTATTTAAAATAAGGGAGATGCATGTTATCATGATAATGCTAATGGAGGTCTTGATGGTTGATCCGACTGGACGGATGGTGCACATGACCCGAGGACCGACGCTAGTTTCCGCATATATGTTATGATTTATTTTAAAATATTTTATGACTTTTATCATGATCACGAGTGGTTTTTGAGAGGTTACAATATGGGCTATACTTTTCAAATGTTATTTTTAGATTTAGAAAAATGTTAGTTGGTTGTTTATTTTAAAATGATGTCAAAAATATTTTATGAAATTTTATGCTTCGGCCGACTGCTATGTGAGGTTTTAAAAAAAAAAAAAAAATTTCTAGCATGTTTTAAGAAAACGAATAGCAGACGTTTCAGCATATCCCCAAAAGGTTGGCGGCAACTCCGTGAACCCCATCATAGACCGAACCATGTCCATCAAAGTTCGGTTACGATGCTCTGAAACACCATTCATCTGTGGTGTAGCGGGTGGAGTCCACTGCGAGAGAATCCCATTCTCCTTAAGATACTCTTGGAATTCGGCACTCAAGTACTCACCACCTCGATCCGATCGAAGTGACTTGATGCTTCATCCCAAATGTTTCTCTACTTCACTTCTGAATTCTTGGAACCTTTCAAAGGCTTCAGACTTGTATTTCATCAAGTACACATACCCATACCTCGAAAAGTCATCGGTAAAGGTGATAAGTATGCATGTCCATGCTTAGTGGTGATGCTAAGCAAACCACACACATCTGTATGGATCAAATCCAATAACCCTTTGGCTCGCTCCACGTGGCCCTTAAAGGGAATTTTGGTCATCTTTCCTTTTAGACAGGATTCACAAGTCGTGAGAGCATTAATATCAGACATATCAAACATGCCTACTCCCACTGCCTTGTTCATCCTTCTTAGAGATATATGTCCTAATCGAGCATGCCACAATTGTGCTGAATTTAGATTATTTTGTTTTCGCTTGTTTGTTGTTTTTATTGCTTGGACTTTGTTTATTGGAATATCTTTCAATTTTAAATTGTAGAGATCGTTTTCAAGTTCTCCATGTTTACAATTATTCAATCGTAAATCAACAAGCCTCGTAGTACAGTGTACAACCAAACCAGTCTTTTCATAAAATATATATTGTCTTTACAACGTAATCAACTTAACAAACGAATGCGGAAACGAACAACGTAAAAATAAAAGATAACCAAATTTCAAAGTATGTCTTGATCAACTGAAACCATGCTACAATCCTCAGAAATTCATTTGCTCTTCTTCTTCAACTTGTTTTTCATTCTTATCTGGGAGTGAGAGGTGTAAGGGTGAGTATTTTTTTAAATACTCAGCAAGTGGGGGCCGATCGATTATAATAATACAAGGATATACATATATAGATCTTAGCAATTCGAAATTTGTCGTGTCTCAAGAAACGTCGGGACAATAAATAGACAAAATGATAGACATGACATAACTTATATATATTTATGTAAATATTAAATGAATTTCATGTCACAATAATAATTAATAACAAAAGTCAAGACCTGATATTAACCATGAGCAAACATAATTTATCATATGTATATAGACATATCATATATTATTCGTATTGCACTGTTACTTCATCTTATTATCTATGGTGTTACTGATCAGTCCCTTATATGTAATTCCTCTAAGGGGTGAGGCTATATATCGGTTATTATTACCCACCGCATCAGGGCCATAAACTTGTCATATCTTATCATGTTTTAGGAAAATTTTCCTTTTTAATATTTCTAACTTGAATCATATACACCAAATTGGTGTTTAAGAACATATATTAGAATAGAACATGAAACGAAGACAACATAATTTTGAAACGAAAGGAACATGCGCTTGAAATCGATTTAAACATGCTTAACAATTTATCGAAACGAAATATTCATATATCAAATCAAAGGGATATGTAATATCCAAGCCTGGTGAACGGTACGGTTTAAGATTTTGTATGCTTATGGACTATTTGGTTAAGTTTATGTATAGTTTTGATGTTAAGAGTTGTGATATATGGTTTATAGTATTGTTGTTTATATTTGTTGTGTAGTTGTTGTAGCATCGTTGCGATTTAATTCATGGTAATTCGTATGTTGAGCCAATTGTTATAAGGCCAATTGGAGTGGTTAGATAAGACATAGAGGTGTAACTTTCTTATTTTGAGTTTTGTTCAAATCATTGTGGAAGGTAAGCCAAAAGTGCCCCGAAGTGTGTCGTGTGTTTCGACGTTCCTCCAGTGACACATGTTGGGAGATTTAGCATACTTTTTTACTCAGACCTCAAAATGATCTGATATTTGGAGAGGTTCAAGAAAATACATAGAGCTACAACTTTGTAGTTTACCATTTTTCCAAATTATGAAGGGAAGAGGCGTGTCGGAGGCAATCTTTGGAGAAGCTGTGCGCAGAGTAACCAGAGTGCACCCGCACTCTATTGTTCAGTGCACCCGCGGTGACCAGAGTGCACCCGCGCTCCAAGATGTAGCGCACCCGCGGTCTACTGTTTCAGATTTTTGGATGAGACGCAGAAGGCATAGCGCACCCGCGGTGCAAGGGATAGCGCACCCGCGGTCCGTGAACAGTAAATTCGTGTTTTTGGATTTAAGTGCTTAAATACATGAGTTGGTTCACTTCTCCCTCATTTCTCTCCTAACTTCTCGATTCTTCACTCCAAGGAAGAGCTAGGGTTCTTATTTCCTTCAATTGTTCCTTTGATTCAAGCTTCTTGTTGGAATTTTGAAGTGAGATCAAGTTCATTTTGGGTTCAAGGAGCTAAGGTAAGCTTATGGTTTAGTTATTGTTGGATTTTGATGTTGGGGGAAATTATGGAGATTGTGATTGTGTTGGTTTTATGGATTCTATGGTATGGTTGTTGGATTATTGAGTTGTTGATGGTTCTATTCATGGTTTATTGTTGTAGGTTTTGTACCAAGAGTTTAGAACCAAGTGTTGCAAGTGTTGTAAGTGGAATTTCATTTCTTGTGCTCACATGATAATATATGTATTGTGTTTCAATGGTTTTAAAGTGTTATTCCCTTCCATTTGATTCATGCTATGTATTAATACACCTTGTTGTATATTAGAGGCATTTTATGTCTCAACCATGTCAAAGGGAATACAAGAGAAAAATTAGTCTTCAAAGTGTTTGTTTTAATGCCAAAGAGAGAATTCAAATGTTTTATTGGATTGATAGATACATAGTCAGAGATTGCATGCAATAAGTTGATCAACGACCATAGGCTAATATCCCTCAGAGTTATCGATTCATATCGAAGGGATAAAGGCACAGAGACAGAGATACTATATAGATATCAATCCAACAGAGAAAAGAGAAATACCATCGTTATTGTTATTCATTCTATGATATTCATGTTTCAGAGTTGATGGTATTTTAATGTTTTCAAAGCCACGTTTTACAGAGTATGGTATATGTACATTGCTATGTACGAGGTCCACTTGTTGAGTTTCATACTCATTTCAGTTATTCATGTGATGCAGATAAGAGTGACGGGTCAGGACGTTGATTGGAGCCGGGGTCATATGCATAAGAAAGGGAAGGCAGAAGACTATTTTGCAAGTATTTTAACATGATCACAAAAATGATGTTTTGTATTTTGTTGTCACATTTGATTGATCATGTATTAACTTTTGTTTATATATTGTAATGTATTTTAAATCCTTCATCCCTTCAAAGAAAATTTTAATTTCCGCTGCTATTTTTATTAATACCGGCCAGAGGTGTTACATTTAATGGTATCAGAGCACCGTTCTTCGGACCAATGCATATGACTTCTTCTACTTTCAACAGTCCGGGTATGTCTTCTTCTACATCTAATTATTGTCATTGGTTGATATGTATTATGTGAGCACATTGTAGGAGTATGCATCCTAAGAGAAAGGCTTCAGAGGGTGAGGATAGTTCTCGGCAAGCTACTGAAAGAGCAAGCTAAGGTCCATAGTGAGCAGATCCAACAGTTGTTACGTTTGCAAGGAATAGGCCAAGGTAGAGGTCAAGTAAGAGGTCAAGTGGCTCAGACAGTTGGGACCGATGGGATCTTTACTGCTTTCAAGAGAATGGATCCGCCTGAATTTGCAGGAAGCACTGATCCATTGGTGGCTGTAGAGTGGGTCAAAGCTCTTGAGGCGATATTTGATCATCTCAAGTATGAAGACAAAGACAGAGTGGATTGTGCAGTATTCATGCTAGTCAAAGCTGCACGCATTTGGTGGAATGCTACCAAGGTAGGTGTTGATGTTCCAGGATTGAAGTGGCAAGGGTTCACTGATCTTTTCTATGACAAGTACTTCCCAGATGCACTTCGAGCTCGGAAGGTGACT
>NC_133312.1:12204869-12214386 GCF_012295235.1 Primulina huaijiensis
ATGAATTTCTTGTGATGTCTTTTGGTCTGACCAATGCTCCTTCAGTATTCAGGGATCTTATGAACCGTGTGTTCAAGCCGTATTTGGATAGTTTTGTCATTGTTTTTATCGATGACATTTTGATTTACTCCAAGACCAGAGAGCTTCATTCAGAGCACCTCAGAGTTGTTCTTCAGTTGCTGAGAGAGAAGAGGTTGTATGCTAAGTTGCAGAAATGTGAGTTCTGGTTGGAGCAGATTTCTTTCTTAGGCCATGTTGTCTCGAAGGATGGGTTAGCTGTTGATCCAGCGAAAATAGAGGCGATACAGAAGTGGCCTATTCCTACCACTGTACAAGAGGTACGCAGTTTTCTTGGTTTGGCGGGTTATTATCGTCGTTTTATTTCAGACTTTTCCAAGATTGCCCTGCCGTTAACTAATTTGACAAGGAAGATGGTGAAGTTTGAGTGGTCCAATGAATGCCAAAGAGGATTCCAGGAGTTAAAAGATAAGTTGACGATAGCTCCAGTACTTGCTTTGCCCAGTGGTTCAGAGGACTTTGTTGTTTATACCGATGCGTCGAAGAAGGGCCTCGGTGCAGTGCTGATGCAACGAGGTAAAGTTATAGCCTATGCTTCTCGCCAGTTGAAGGATTACGAGAAGAATTATCCTACGCATGATTTGGAGCTGGCAGCTGTGGTTTTCGCCCTGAAAATCTGGAGACATTATTTGTATGGCGAAAAGTGTGAAATTTTCACAGACCACAAGAGTTTAAAGTATTTGTTTTCACAGAAAGAACTTAATATGCGACAGAGACGGTGGTTAGAGCTTGTCAAAGATTATGATGTGACTATTAGTTACCACCCAGGGAAGGCGAATGTTGTAGCGGATGCATTGAGCCGTAAGTCGAGTTCTTCTTTAAGTTCTATGATTCAGCAGCCGTTGTTGTTAGATTTGCAGCGAGAGGAGATAGCTTTGGTGGTTCCTGGAACCATTGCTCGTTTTTCAGCGTTGGTTATTCGGGCTACATTGACGGACAGGATCCGTAGAGAGCAGGCTATTGATGTTCAGTTGTTAGAGTTGAGAGCTAGAGCAGAGGAGAGAGGTAATTCAGAGTTCGCGACGAATAGAGATGGTTTGGTGACGTTTAGAGGCCGTATTTGCATTCCTGCTGGTGATGATATTCGGCGAGACGTCTTGACAGAGGCACATACAGCGCCATACTCGATACATCCAGGCAGCACTAAGATGTATCAGGATCTTCGTAGACTCTATTGGTGGCCAGGTATGAAGAAAGATATTGCCATGTTTATTTCTCAGTGCCTAACTTGTCAGCAGGTGAAGATCGAGCACCAGAGACCTGCTGGGACATTGTTATCATTGCCGATTCCTCAATGGAAATGGGAGCACATTACGATGGATTTCGTGACTGGTCTTCCCAGAACGCAGAAAGGTTTTAACTCTATTTGGGTTATTGTTGATCGATTGACCAAGTCAGCGCATTTTCTTCCAGTCAAGACGACATATTCCATGAACCAGTATGCCGAAGAGTACATAGCAGAGATTGTTAGACTTCATGGTGTTCCTGTGTCGATCGTGTCTGATCGTGATCCTAGATTTACTTCAGAGTTTTGGAAGAGTTTGCACAGAGCTATGGGTACACGGTTAGCATTTAGTACAGCATATCACCCCCAGAGCGATGGTCAATCAGAGAGAGTTATTCAGATTTTAGAGGATATGCTCAGAGCTTGTACTATCGATTATCCTGGTAGCTGGAATTCTAAATTGCCTCTTGTTGAGTTCACGTATAATAATAGCTACCAAGCGACAATTGGCATGGCACCGTATGAAGCACTTTATGGTAGGAAGTGTAGATCTCCCTTGTATTGGGATGAGATTGGTGAGAGGAAGATGCTGGGTCCAGAGTTAGTCCAACAGACTGCTGATGTTGTTGCTGTTATCCGAGAGAGAATGAAGACAGCGCAGTCGAGACAGAAGAGTTATGCCGATGTGCGTCGTAGGCCATTGCAGTTTGAGGTTGGCGATCATGTGTTCTTGAAGATAGCACCTCTTAAGGGTGTGATGCGGTTTGGCAAGAAGGGAAAGTTGAGTCCGAGATTTATTGGCTCATTTGAGATCTTGGATAGAGTTGGTGATCGAGCCTACAGGTTAGCCCTACCGCCAGATCTTGATTGAGTTCATAATGTTTTTCACGTCTCTATGCTCAGGAAATATATTGCGAATCCTTCCCATGTTCTTCGCCACGAGCCATTGGATTTGACGCCGAATTTGACTTATCAAGAGATTCCGGTCCAGATTTTGGTTCGCAAAGTTAAATTATCGAGAAACAAAGAGATCGGCATTGTTAAAGTCCTTTGGAGGAATCATTTGATTGAAGAAGCCACGTGGGAACCAGAGGATGAGATGAAAGAGAAGTATCCCGAGTTGTTTGCGCAGTGACGTCAAATTCGGGGACGAAATTCCTCTATGGAGGGGAGATTGCAATATCCAAGCCTGGTGAACGGTACGGTTTAAGATTTTGTATGCTTATGGACTATTTGGTTAAGTTTATGTATAGTTTTGATGTTAAGAGTTGTGATATATGGTTTATAGTATTGTTGTTTATAGTTGTTGTGTAGTTGTTGTAGCATCGTTGCGATTTAATTCATGGTAATTCGTATGTTGAGCCAATTGTTATAAGGCCAATTGGAGTGGTTAGATAAGACATAGAGGTGTAACTTTCTTATTTTGAGTTTTGTTCAAATCATTGTGGAAGGTAAGCCAAAAGTGCCCGAAGTGTGTCGTGTGTTTCGACGTTCCTCCAGTGACACATGTTGGGAGATTTAGCATAACTATTTACTCAGACCTCTAAATGATCTGATATTTGGAGAGGTTCAAGAAAAGACATAGAGCTACAACTTTGTAGTTTATCATTTTTCCAAATTATGAAGGGAAAAGGCGTTTCGGAGGCGATCTTTGGAGAAGCTGTGCGCAGAGTAACCAGAGTGCACCCGCACTCTATTGTTCAGTGCACCCGCGGTGACCAGAGTGCACCCGCGCTCCAAAATGTAGCGCACCCGCGGTCTACTGTTTCATATTTTTGGATGAGATGCCGAAGGCATAGCGCACCCGTGGTGCAAGGGATAGCGCACCCGCGGTCCGTGAACAGTAAAGTCGTGTTTTTGGATTTAAGTGCTTAAATACATGAGTTGGTTCACTTTTCCCTCATTTCTCTCCTCACTTCTCGATTCTTCACTCCAAGGAAGAGCTAGGGTTCTTATTTCCTTCAATTGTTCCTTTGATTCAAGCTTCTTGTTGGAATTTTGAAGTGAGATCAAGTTCATTTTGGGTTCAAGGAGCTAAGGTAAGCTTATGGTTTAGTTATTGTTGGATTTTGATGTTGGGGGAAATTATGGAGATTGTGATTGTGTTGGTTTTATGAAGTTTATGGTATGGGTTTATGATTATTGAGATGTTGATGGTGAAGTTTATGGTTTATTGTTGTAGGTTGTGTACCAAGAGAGTAGATTCAAGGTTCCAAGTGTTGTAAGTGGAATTTCATTTCTTGTGCTCACATGATAATATATGTATTGTGTTTCAATGGTTTTAAAGTGTTATTCCCTTCCATTTGATTCATGCTATGTATTAATACACCTTGTTGTATATTAGAGGCATTTTATGTCTCAACCATGTCAAAGGGAATACAAGAGAAAAGATAGTCTTCAAAGTGTTTGTTTTAATGCCAAAGAGAGAATTCAAATGTTTTATTGGATTGATAGATACATAGCCAGAGATTGCATGCAATAAGTTGATCAACGACCATAGGCTTATATCCCTCAGAGTTATCGATTCATATCTATGGGATAAAGGCAAAGAGACAGAGATACTATATAGATATCAATCCAACAGAGAAAAGAGAAATACCATCGTTATTGTTATTCATTCTATGATATTCGTGTTTCAGAGTTGATGGTATTTTAATGTTTTCAAAGCCACGTTTTACAGAGTATGGTATATGTACATTGCTATGTAAGAGTTCCACTTGCTGAGTTTCATACTCATTTCAATTATTCATGTGATGCAGATAAGAGTGACGGGCCAGGACGTTGATTGGAGTCGGGGTCATATGCATAAGAAAGGGAAGGAAGAAGACTATTTTGCAAGTATTTTAACATGATCACAAAAATGATGTTTTGTATTTTGTTGTCACATTTGATTGATCATGTATTAACTTTTGTTTATATATTGTAATGTATTTTAAATCCTTCCTCCCTTCAAAGAAAATTTTAATTTCCACTGCTATTTTTATTAATACCGGCCAGAGGTGTTACAGGATATATCATGTCGATCGAATTTTTGAAAACTTATTTAAATACTTTAAAACATAAGCCCACTTACCGAAAGGTGCTCCTAATTTATGGAAGAAACAAGCTGGAAGTTAACATCCGAAAATCCGTAAAATTGCTAAATTCGCTTGAATTCCGAGCAGTATTCTTGCAGATATGTTTCCTAGAAATTGAACCGTTGGATGAGGCTGAAAGTTGGATAAGATGTTTAGAACATTGAAAGTGTATTATGAACGGTGGAGATCAGATTCTGAGGTCAGGAGTAATGTGACGAATTTACAGAAATATAACAGAATTCTTGTTCCTAAATTTCACTTCAAGGAAGGTTGATGGTTGCAAACTTCAAGCTTGCTCTAGATGGAGAGGTTTTGGTGTAATTTCCCTCAAATTCAATACATCTATTTATAGGCAAGATTTGAAAACAATTCCCACAATTTGATGCATAATATAATATATTTTATTTATTTTAGTCAAAACTTTGGCACTCATGTTTTGTCAATGTTTTGCACTCATGTTTTTTTTTTTTCAATATTTTTCAATCATGTTTTTCAATGTTTTACACTTCATAATAGTTAATAGCAATAATAATAATAATAATAATAGCCATAATAATAGTAATAATATTCATAATTCTTACACTCCAGTACCAATTAAACATTCATTCTTGTAAATGTTGCAAACATCTTTGCTAAATAAACAAGAAAATCCATATTTATTAAGCATAGAAATGGAAACAATGTTTTTCACCAAATCTGGTTCAAATAATACATCTCTTAAAATTAACTTAAAATCATTGTTCAAAAGCAAGTAAACATCTCCTATGGCCTTGGCAGCAACTTTTGCTCCATTACCCATCCTCAAGAAGGTCTCACCTTCCCTAAGCCTCCTACTTCTTCCCATCAGCAGTCTTGTCAGCCTTAACTGGTGTAGCTACCACAGCGGGACTTGGAGTTTGCCTCTTCAAGGGCACGTTCTTCTTGGGACGTTGGAAAGAACGCTTCTTTCCCTTCCCATGTGGACTAGTCTTCGCACCAGATGAAGAACCAACATAAAGAACTGACTTCTCTTTCTTGATGGTGGCTTCAAAGGTAACAAGCATATTCACCAACTCCTCAAGGGCAGGCTCCAGCTTGCTCATGTTGAAATTCACGACAAAAGGATCAAATGAGCTAGGGAGTGACAAGAGCAACACGTCAGTGGTCAGCTCCGAAGGCAACATAAGATCCATGCCAACGAGTTTGTCCACGAGCCCAATCATCTTCAGGCCATGCTCATGGACCGAGGCCCGTTCTCGCATGCGCAAAGTGATCACCTCCTTGACGGTAGCATGCCTAAGAGGTCGAGTCTGCTCACCAAAGAGCTCCTTGAGATGCAAATGAATGTCAGCAGCACTCTTTGCATCCTCAAAACGCCTCTGCAGCCCATCATTCAAAGAAGCCTGCATATAACACTTGGCTTTCAAGTCATGGTCTCACCATTCCTTGTAAGTCTGCAATTCCTCAGGAGTGCAGTCAGTCAGAGCCTCAACAGGGGGCGACTCAGTAAGTGTATATGCAATCCTTTCCGAATTCAAGGCGAGTTTCAGGTTTCTTAGCCAAGTAAGGTAATTAGGTCCGGTTAATATGTTTTTTTCGAGCATTGCAGATAATGGGTTGCGAATCGAAGCAATTGACAAATTTGTTCTGAAAAGTAAAACAGATAAATGTTAATGACTATTTTAAAATATTTGGTAAGATATAAAGTATGGACTTTTACTTTATAAATGTTTACTCCCACTGTTTTGCCATCTTTCACTACCCTCTAATAAAAACGGGAAACTCCTTTCCTCAGTAGGTACATAAGGTCCAATTAGCGAATTATGATCCCGAATAATATCAACCAATCAAAATTCCTAAAAGGTTGTTTTCAATTGCATCACCATGCAACCCTCTACGTAAACTTTTATCTTACGTTTGATTAGGACCCGATAATATGACGTCGTTCATCTTTACGTGTCAAGCCTTACCCATCAATGTTGAACCTTAATGGACGGTCGCCATGATTTCCCTCAATAATATGAGCCGAAATCATGGGAGTTCCACGTAGTACACATCACAATATCAATAGATGTCACAACTTTCGGTGTCCAGGGCCCCCCCAATAATATGACCCAAGCCCCGAACATTGCGTTCATCATGCACCCATTGTCGATGGAAGACATGGAAATTATAAACACCTTCATAATTCTCCTTTTCGGGCTTGATATTAATTTTGAATCTTATTCAAAATGAGGGTTTTTAATTTTGAAAGGTCTCATCATTAATTCCCCTTTTTGGCCTTCGATTTGTTGTTTTGATTATCTCATGCGGTTAGAAATTGACCTCAACATAATATCATGTATTTGCTACACTAAAATTGTAACCTTAGCTCTGATACCACTTGAAAGGGGATCGGTACGGTGTCTGGATGCGCAACGGAAGTTTCAAAAATTGTTTTTCAACAATTGAAAAAACCAAGCACCTCTACTAGTTGTGTGTAGCAAATAACATAACACAAAATATGTCATACATAGTGTGTTTAGAGAAATATAACGATCAATCTTAAAAGATTGATTGTGGCTCCCTTTTAGTTGTCAAACAACTAAGCTCTTCAAGGGATGACAATCTACAAGCCTCCGTTGAGCACCCTTTGCTCAAAATAAAGCCCACCACCAACAAGCTAGTTCCCCTCTAATTTTGCACTAGAAAAATTAGAGGATTTTTCTTTGAGAAGTGTTTTATTTCCTCAACTATTGAAGAAGAAAAATTGAAGAAATTGTGGGAGAAGTTTCGGCCAAGGGGAGGGGAGGAGAGAAGGAGGAAATTCTTCTTGGTGTGGCAAAAAATTAAGTGAAAAAGTTGCATGTGCATGCCATGTCATTAACTCAAAAGTTGCCTCCAACCTTTAATCTCCCAAGAATGCAATTCCATTTGGACTTGTAACAATTTCAAGGCCCATGGACTTTTATATAAATGTCTCAAATACATTTGAGACCATTTAAACTTTACTTGATTTTACTCAAGCCCACTAGTTTAATAATTATTTCTAATTGGGCTATACAAGGCCCAATGTTGTTTAATTAATTCACCATTTGAATTAATTTAATTATTTGGACTCTACTAGACCCACTAGTGTTTAATTAATTCAACACTTGAATTAATTTAATTTAGTCCATAATAATGTTTATGAAAATCACAATTTTCAAATACATTATTTGATTGGCCAACTTTTAATTTAAGAATACTTCCATAAATTAAAAGTTACATTCTCCTTATCGAAGTCATACTTCTATTTTGTTTACGCTTATAAACTCCTTTATAAGCCGTTCAAGACATTGAACTATTTTACTTCTCAACGGGATCTTGAAAGCTAGTACTTCTGTGGCCCTCAATGGTTTATTGATACAACTAGTAGTGGGTTCACATCTCCATGTGATTCAGGACTAAACATGTCTTTATATGAGCATACCCCAATTGCTCCATTCTTACGTATCAACTCCTTGATAATAAGAACGTCAAAACTCAACTCTGATAGTACCCAACCAATCATGTTAAACGCCTAGCAGCATCGCTTACATGATTCCTTAGGTTTCAAATGATAGTGCCTGCAAGAATCATTCAATTATGGTTAGCGTACAGTACGGTCCCTTCATCTCATATATTACGACTGATTCGATAACTATTGGTATATCGAGAGCTGTCAAAGAATCGATACTATGTGTCATGTCGTAGTTGCATCGATGGTGTAATGTATGAAACCCCTTTCATAATTATCACCAACACTCTAATAAGAGATTTCATACTACATACACATAGGATATCCATACCCGAAGGTTAGCGTTGAATCCCCGACTACAATGTATCGACTCCTATATGTTTTGACATAACACCCAACCTTGCCACCTGATGACCCCATATGAGTCGGTAAACAACTCAAAGTGCAATGCTAGCATATAGAGTGTGGCGACCCGGGTTCTAACTCAATTATCTTTGGGATTAAATGGATCTTTGCTATAAAATGTGGGTCAAAATTTTGCTTTTAACATACTACCCATACATAAGATTTATTGCATTTCATTAAAAGCAAATACATGTCTTGTTTCATCTATACAATCAAACTAGTGTTTAAAAGTATTAATACATGTCTAATACAACAACTAGTTCTTCTGCTACGCCCGTGATCACCAAGTTATCAACTCTCAATCATCCTCGTCTCGACCCTTATCCTGTCCCACCTGTTGTTATGCACACATACAGACACAACAACAGCCGGATACTCCGGTGAGAACAAATCCCAGTATAAAACATGTATACATGCATGTCATGCAACTAAATACAAAATCATAACACATAAATCAGTAGTTATGACACATTAGTGAATACAGATAAAATTCTTCGACTCTTATTCTTTAACTCGACTCATATCTAAGTCTAGGGATCCCGGTGTGAATAAGACGTAACAAGTCTCCCACCTACTCTCCCAATCGGGGTGGCGGTACGTCTTATTCCTAGACTTCGGTCCTGTCTGTATCGAGTGTCTACAATCGGAGGAAATCTGCTCCTATGCGTCGATATCACCGAACGTCTAGCTTGGCAAGTCTGCCAATGACTCTCCTATCTTAAATGCTTGAATATAAATCTATAAACAAAGCATCAACATATAAAAAGATAACAATCTAGTATGTGATTTTGGGAAACTCAAATCAGATCTAATTCGAGTTATATCTCCCCGAATCAACATGAATTATACCTTCTTGTCGTATAATCTTTGTCGTAGTCGAAGTCTCGATGTCGAATCTGTCAATATCAAATCTGAAATGACAATGTATAGATATAATTTATCAAGACACAACTCAAAGCAAGTCTTGTACAACTCCTTATTCAATCTCAATACAATTCGACGGCATAACAGCGTGATTTCTCAATACCGATCAACTCAAATCGCAACATATATCAACAAGTCAAATCCTCAACTCACAACCATCATAATCTATATATCAAGATCTCCAAATCTGCATCATTTCCACCCAATACATGCTGAAAAACTCATAACAATCACATACGGTATCACTTTCTCGATTCGTTTACGTTTCTACGATGTCAATGATCTCGAGAAAACATAATTACAAGCATATCAGAATTTCCCCAATATGTAAACTCCCAAACATGCTGAAAC
>NC_133312.1:12214468-12234495 GCF_012295235.1 Primulina huaijiensis
ATCTCCCCGAATCAACATGAATTATACCTTCTTGTCGTATAATCTTTGTCGTAGTCGAAGTCTCGATGTCGAATCTGTCAATATCAAATCTGAAATGACAATGTATAGATATAATCTATCAAGACACAACTCAAAGCAAGTCTTGTACAACTCATTATTCAATCTCAATACAATTCGACGGAATAACAGCGTGATTTCTCAATACCGATCAACTCAAATCGCAACATATATCAACAAGTCAAATCCTCAACTCAGAACCATCATAATCTATATATCAAGATCTCCAAATCTGCATCATTTCCACCCAATACATGCTGAAAAACTCATAACAATCACATACGGTATCACTTTCTCGATTCGTTTACGTTTCTACGATGTCAATGATCTCGAGAAAACATAATTACAAGCATATCAGAAATTCCCCAATATGTAAACTCCCAAACATGCTGAAACGAAAAGATACTGACATCCTCTTGAAGCTAGTACTGAGAGGAGCAAGAATCTACACTTGGATTGAAAATCGGATGGCCGGATCATGTACAATCCCAAATCCAAGGTGAAATGAAGCTTTAGCTATGGAGGTTTCTCTCTCAATTTCTGGCTGCAAATCTCGAAGGACTGAGACTAAGTACACATTATATATGCATGGCTAGGACACATGTTTTATTTTTCACTCAACACGTTCCACCGCGGGTGCGGTAGCTTTTCACCGCGGGTGCGTTCAGCTCACGGTATCCCCATCTAAAAATTCAGAAACAGCGACCGCGGGTGCGGTATGTCTTGGACCGCGGGTGCGGTGACCCTACTGTAATTCTTCACGTTTCATGAGTTACAACCGCGGGTGCGGTATGTCTTGGACCGCGGGATCCGTCTCTCTTGTATTCAAAACTCTACTTTCTACCCTTACACCGCGGGTGCGGTAGAAACTGGGGCGTGGGGGCGGTGTCCTTTAATGCAAACTTCATAATCTCATCTTATTAACCTACAATTCTTGGGCATTACATTTCTCCCCCTCTTAGATATGAGTTCGTCCTCGAACTCGCAGGTAATCAAGTAACGGTATATAAAAGAAGCAATATGATCAAAAGCTGAATAAAAACTCACATCATGAAAATACCTCGGGATATCTCTGTCTTATCTCTGATTCTGTCTCCCAAGTCGCTTCTTCAGTACCATGACGACTCCACTGAACTTTCACTAATGGAATAGTCTTCGTTCTGAGCTGTTTCTCTTTCCGATCAAGAATCTGAATCGGCTGCTCAACGTAACTCAACGTCTGATCTAACTTGGCTTCTTCAGGCTGAATGACATGAGAGCTATCTGGCATATATCTACGCAACATCGATACATGGAAGACGTCATGTATCCCAGATAGAGAAGGAGGAAGAGCAAGTCTATACGCACGATCGCCAATCTTTTCAAGAATCTCGTACGGACCGACGTATCGAGGAGACAATTTCCCACATTTGCCAAATCTGACAACGCCTCTGAAAGGAGAAATCTTCAAGAATACTCTGTCTCCCTGCTCAAACACTAACGGTCTACGTCTGATGTTCGCGTACTTTTCCTGTCTATCTTGTGCCGTCTTTACTTTCTCAGTCATCTCACGAATCATCTTTACTTTCTCAGTCATCTCACGAATCATATCAGGCCCAAGTTCTGGTACCTCTGAGATGTCATCCCAGTACAACGGAGATCTGCACTTCTTTCCGTATAAAGCTTCGAACGGTGCCATCTCAATGCTAGTCTGGTAGCTGTTGTTGTACGAGAATTCACAAAGAGCTAGTGAATCTTGCCAACTAGTACCAAAATCTAGTACTACAGCTCTCAGCATATCTTCTAAAGTCTGGATAGTCCGCTCTGACTGTCCGTCTGTCTGGGGATGGTAAGCAGTACTCAAGTGTAAAGTCGTACCTAGAGCCTGCTGTAGACTGTGCCAAAATTGTGAAGTGAATCGTGGATCACGATCTGATACGATCGACTTCGGCACACCATGTAATCTGACAACCTCTCTGACATATATATCTGCCATCTGATCATGTCGGTACGTCATCTTGTAAGGAATGAAGCATGCTGATTTGGTCAATCTGTCTATCACAACCCAAATCGCATCACAACCCCGAGATGATCGTGGTAACTTCGTAATGAAATCCATGGAAATGTGATCCCATTTCCATTCAGGAATAGCTAAACTCTGAAGTAACCCTCCGGGCTTCTTTCTCTCGGCCTTCACCTGTTGGCAATTCAAGCACTTAGACACAAACTCTGCAATATCTGTCTTCATCTGTTTCCACCAGAATTGTGTCTTCAGATCATTGTACATCTTCCTGCCACCAGGATGAATAATGAACCGACTACAGTGCGCTTCTGACAGTATCTGTTGTTTCAACTCTGAAACCTCTGGCACTACAAGACGGTTATTCACATACAACGCCTGATCACGTACCTGATACTCAGAAATATGTCCTGATCTGGCCATATCAATCGACTTCTGAACACTCTGATCGGTTCTTTGTGCCTCTTTGATGCGAACAATCAAATCTGGTTCACACTGAATAGTGGCAAGTCGCAACGGTCTACTATCTGTATCAAATGCTAATCCAAAAAAGCAACAATCTTCTATCATATTCGAAACACCTATCGTTGACAAGGATAAGGAACATACCTTTCGACTCAAAGCATCTGCTGCTGCATTCGATTTCCCTGGATAGTATTTGATTTCACAGTCGAAATCCTTCAATAAATCGAGCCATCTACGCTGTCTCATGTTCAACTCTGACTGAGAAAATAGAGACTTCAGGCTTTTGTGATCAGAGTAGATCTCAAATTTCTCACCATAGAGATAGTGTCGCCATATCTTCAGTGCAAATACGATAGCCGCCAATTCAAGATCATGAATTGGGTATCGAGTCTCGTGTGGCTTCAACTGTCTCGAAGCATAGGCAATAACATGCTGTCGCTGCATAAGAACACATCCTAACCCTCTGTGAGATGCATCACAATATACAGCGAAATCACCTGTACCTGAAGGTATCGTCAGGACTGGAGCACTAGTAAATCTCTACTTCAACTCTACGAAGCTCGACTCACATGCTTCTGACCAGATAAAAGGTGCATTCTTCTGAGTCAATTGAGTGATTGGCTTCGCAATACTGGAGAAATCTTTAATAAATCGTCGATAGTACCCTGTTAGACCCATGAAACTGCGTATCTCTGGCACAGAAGTTGGTCTAAGCCAACTAATCACTGCCTTGACTTTGCTCGGATCAACAGAAATACCGTCTCCAGATATGATATGACCCAAGAAGACAACCTGTCTTAGCCAAAACTCACACTTTGACAGTTTAGCATACAGTTGCTCATTTCTTAACGTCTTCAATACAATTCTCAAATGCTCAGCATGATCAGTCTCATTTCCCGAGTAAACCAAAATATCATCTATAAAAACAATCACAAACTCATCCAGATACCTCTGAAAGACACGGTTCATCAGACTCATAAACACCGCTGGCGCATTCGTTAAACCAAAAGGCATGACAATAAACTCGAAATGTCCATACCTGGTTCGGCATGCAGTCTTCGGTATATCTGAATCTTTGACTCGCAGCTGATGATATCCAGATCGCAAGTCGATCTTGGAATAGACAGAGGATCCCTGCAACCGATCAAACAAATCGTCGATACGAGGCAATGGGTACTTGTTCTTTACTGTTGCCTTGTTCAGTTGCCGGTAATCGATACACAATCTCATCGAACCGTCTTTCTTTCGCACGAATAGTACTGGTGCGCCCCAAGGAGATACACTCGGTCTGATATATCCCTTGGCTAGCAAATCTTCAAGCTGTTCTTTCAATTCTTTCAACTCTATCGGTGTCATTCTATAAGGAGCTCGAGAAATAGGAACCGTACCTGGTACTAGCTCGATGCTAAAATCTACCTCTCTGACTGGAGGCAATCCCGGAATCTCGTCGGGAAACACATCTGCAAACTCGCGAACCACTGGCAGATCTACCAATGCTGGGCTCGATTTCAGTAAATCTACTGAATAGACCAGGAACCCTTCTGCTCCTTTTTGGAGTAATCGAGTCATACACAATACTGAAATCAAAGGAATTCTAGCTCTAGACCTTTTGCCGTAGAACTTCCACTCTTCAGCCATCTCTGGTCTGAATCTAACAATCTTGTGGAAACAGTCTACTGTCGCTCTGTACTTGGTTAGCATGTCGATACCAATAATGCAATCAAAATCAGATAACCCAAATACAATATAGTCTAAATCTATCTCATGCCCATCATAATGTAGTAAACATGATCTAACAGATGTACTGATATCAACCCTGTCCCCAAAGGAGAAGAGATAGACACTACAGTAGACAACGACTCAATAGGCAATGCATATGTCAATGCAAAACGCTCAGATAAGAATGTATGTGATGCACCTGTGTCTATCAGAACCTAAGCAGGATAACCGCAAAGCGAACAATTACCTGCTATCACGTCATCAGGGGCATCCTGAGCCTGCTCTTCTATCAGCACAAACACTCGAGACTGCTGTCTAGGAGGTTGGCTCACTGTCTGGCCACTTCGAGCTCTGGGCTGTGTAGATGCAGGGGCTGGCTGGAATGAATGAACAGATGAAGCTTGCCTCTCAGGCTGAGCTACAGAGCCTGATGCTCCTTCACTCTGAGTCTGTTGTGCACCTCTCTGTGGACAGACCCTGGCGAAGTGGCCCTGCTGTCTGCAAATGTTGCAGCGACCCATCACGCCCTGACACTGCTCGGTGGCATGTCTACCTCCACAGGAACTACAGTAAACCCCTGTATACTCTGATTTCTGGCCCGACCCTGTCTGTCTCGGCCCACTGGAGCTCGACGAACTGCTCCCTGATGTCTTGAACTGCTTCCCCTTCACTTTCAAACTGTCTTTCCTCCCGCTGCTGCTAACACCACTCTCGAATCTGGGAGGTGGTTGCTGATACTGACCCGAGGGCTGAGGTGGTCTAGGAGTCTGAGTGGTATAAGAAGTGCTTCGTTGCCTAAGCAACCCGGCTTCTGCTCCCTTCGCCCTATTCAAGGCATCAGAAAAATTGTAGGGTCGTCCCGTGTTCACCAAGGTGAATATCTCCGGATTCAGGCCATTGATAAACTGATCCGCAACGGCCTCGTCATTCCCAGCAATGTGGGGAGCAAATCGGAGCAAGTTGGAGAACTTAGCGACATATTCTTCGATGTTCAGCTGTCCCTGTCTCAGGTTGGCAAATTCAGCAACTTTGTCCTTTCGGTAGGAGACGGGAAAGAATCGCTGATAGAACTCTGTCTTGAACACCTTCCAAGTGACCTCTGTACCACGATGCTCCAAGGCTCTCTTCGTGGTAATCCACCAGTTCTTGGCAACCTCTTGCAATTGGTGCCCAATCACCTTCACTCGCCGCTCATCAGTATAATCAAGGGACTCAAATAACATCTCAACGTCATCTAACCAGCTTTCACACTCAACTGAATTTTCCGTACCCTTCAATGTCGGCGGTCGGAACGACTGAAACCGTTTCAGCAGAGTCTCCATCGGGGTTGCAATAACATCCATAGGGTCATTCGAAGTACTGCCCTGTTCTAGTGCCCGACCTGCTACTGGTTGCAGTACTCGTCGAGGAGGCATAATCTGATTATCACACAGATTAGTACACAATCAATATAGTCTGTCTCAGTCCTCCTCTGATCATATACCTCTGATTCAGAATCGGTTCTGATTCAGTCTTTGCAATTACATGCTGTAATCAACTCAGATAACAAGACAACGTGTAATAGAGAAAGCAATAAATCATGTTAACACACAAAAGCAAGGAAGAAGGCTCATCTACCCCGCTCAATCTCTTCTATTTCAATCTAAAGGATCTATCGCTCTGATACCACCTGTTGTGGGGACCCGGGCTCTAACTCAATTATCTTTGGGATTAAATGGATCTTTGCTATAAAATGTGGGTCAAAATTTTGCTTTTAACATACTACCCATACATAAGATTTATTGCATTTCATTAAAAGCAAATACATGTCTTGTTTCATCTATACAATCAAACTAGTGTTTAAAAGTATTAATACATGTCTAATACAACAACTAGTTCTTCTGCTACGCCCGTGATCACCACGATATCAACTCTCAATCATCCTCGTCTCGACCCTGATCCTGTCCCACCTGCTGTTATGCACACATACAGACACAACAACAGCCAGATACTCCGGTGAGAACAAATCCCAGTATAAAACATGTATACATGCATGTCATGCAACTAAATACAAAATCATAACACATAAATCAGTAGTTATGACACATTAGTGAATACAGATAAAATTCTTCGACTCTTATTCTTTAACTCGACTCATATATAAGTCTAGGGATCCCGGTGTGAATAAGACGTAACAAGTCTCCCACCTACTCTCCCAATCGGGGTGGCGGTACGTCTTATTCCTAGACTTCGGTCCTGTCTGTATCGAGTGTCTACAATCGGAGGAAATCTGCTCCTATGCGTCGATATCACCGAACGTCTAGCTTGGCAAGTCTGCCAATGACTCTCCTATCTTAAATGCTTGAATATAAATCTATAAACAAAGCATCAACATATAAAAAGATAACAATCTAGTATGTGATTTTGGGAAACTCAAATCAGATCTAATTCGAGTTATATCTCCCCGAATCAACATGAATTATACCTTCTTGTCGTATAATCTTTGTCGTAGTCGAAGTCTCGATGTCGAATCTGTCAATATCAAATCTGAAATGACAATGTATAGATATAATTTATCAAGACACAACTCAAAGCAAGTCTTGTACAACTCCTTATTCAATCTCAATACAATTCGACGGCATAACAGCGTGATTTCTCAATACCGATCAACTCAAATCGCAACATATATCAACAAGTCAAATCCTCATCTCACAACCATCATAATCTATATATCAAGATCTCCAAATCTGCATCAGTTCCACCCAATACATGCTGAAAAACTCATAACAATCACATACGGTATCACTTTCTCGATTCGTTTACGTTTCTACGATGTCAATGATCTCGAGAAAACATAATTACAAGCATATCAGAATTTCCCCGATAAGTAAACTCCCAAACATGCTGAAACGAAAAGATACTTACATCCTCTGGAAGCTAGTAATGAGAGGAGCAAGAATCTACACTTGGATTGAAAATCGGATGGCCGGATCATGTACAATCACAAATCCAAGGTGAAATGAAGCTTTAGCTATGGAGGTTTCTCTCTCAATTTCTGGCTGCAAATCTCGAAGGAATGAGACTAAGTACACATTATATATGCATGGCTAGGACACATGTTTTATTTTTCACTCAACACGTCGCACCGCGGGTGCGGTAGCTTTTCACCGCGGGTACGTTCAGCTCACGGCATCCCCATCTAAAAATTCAGAAACAGCGACCGCGGGTGCGGTATGTCTTGGACCGCGGGTGCGGTGACCCTACTGTAATTCTTCACGTTTCATGAGTTACAACCGCGGGTGATGTATGTCTTGGACCGCGGGAGCGGTCTCTCTTGTATTCAAAACTCTACTTTCTGCCCTTACACCGCGGGTGCGGTAGAAACTGGGGCGCGGGGGCGGTGTCCTTTCATGCAAACTTCCTAATCTCATCTTATTAACCTACAATTCTTGGGCATTACATAGAGTCTCAATGTTTTCCCGGGTTATAAGGACTAATGGTGTACAACCATAAATTAGGATGTTTCCAATTGGAAAGTCCTAAATTGATGGTTGTTCAGTGCACTCTACCAGGAGCACCTATCTGCATGCTCGGACATCACAATGTCCCCTACCAATGATGTGGGGACCCGGAAGCTAATTCATATCTTAATCATCTTTGGGAATAATCTGATCAATTACATAAGCTGGGTCTAAATTTTTTTTTTATAAAAATGCGGAACATATCATAATCAATCTGACATAATCATTAAAGTCAAAAGTACAAGTCTTGTATAAAATTCATTTACATCAAACTAGGGTTCATCCACTACATCTCAAGGGGTCGAAACCAAATCTACTTCTGGGCCCGGATCTCCACTCTAATCTTGATCTATCATCCTTTTCTCGACCCTGATCATGTCCCACCTGTTGTCATGCACACATATAGACATAACAACAGCCGGATAACTCTGGTGAGAATATAATTCTCAGTATAAACAACGTATACATCCATTTCATATAAAAGTATATAAGAAAGCATAAACACTTATCAAATAACATTTAACACAATCTGTGAAACATAAATCTAGATAAACTGTAACTCAAACTCAATAACTCTAAATCTCTGACTTGACTCTAATCTAGTCTAGGGATCCCGATTCTCGGACGTTGGCACGTTATATCAAATCTCTACAATAGGAGTCGATCTACTCCTAAGCACAACAATATAACTAAACATCGACTATCTGCAATAGAAGTCGATCTACTCCTAAGCATATCGATGTATACCAAACATCCAGTGTCTTGGCCTATCTGCCACAGACTTGGCGCATCTGCCAATAACTCTAGCTCGATATCTATCTTCTATTCTATGTTTTTCTATAAATCAATAGAATAAGCATATTAATTCAAGTAATACAAAGATATTAAAACAATAACAAACAAGTATGTGATTTTGGGAAACTCAAGTCAAATCTAACTCGAGTCGTATCTCCCAGTTCAACAATGATTTATACCTTTCTTTCGTTGGGGTTTGGCTCTGTTCTGTCGTTGAATCGTCAATATCAATCTGAAATGACATATTAGACGAATACAATATCAACATATACCCCAATCAATACCAGATATACTCAGAACTCGATCTAAGTCTGTTTTAACGGCATAACATCACAATCTCTATACACCGGCGATATAAATAACAGACGTCCAATCTCAACAACTCATAATCACTCAATAACACAATTTAATACCCAATCTGTATAATCTCAATCAAATCAAATCTGAAAAAGCATAACAATTTAATACGGTATTCGTTCTTCAATTCGGTTTCGGTTATACGATGTATAATATCTCAAGAACACCATATATTAAACATATCTGATTCCTTCAATATAATATTTTAAAACCATATCAAAACATAAGAAAACTTACGTCCTTGTGAAGTCTTTGTCGAGAGGATCACGGTACTAAGCTCGGATCGAAAATCAGACGGGCGAATCTTGCGCAAATCAAATTCTAATATCAAGAACTTGACTTTTCTCCAGGGACTTCTCGTTTCCTTCTCTCCAAAATCTGAAGGAAATGAATGCTTGTTATATATATATCATGCATGTCCAAGCCATGTGAATTCATCTTTAAGCAGCACGGTGCGACCATCATCGGCGCATATGCACGAGACCCACTGTCTCGGCGCATCAGAATTCTTCTGCTCGCACATATGCGCGCCTTGACCCCACGCATATGCGCAAGACCTATTGTCTCGGCATACTGCAGCTCGCACATATGCGCGCCTCGTCTCCGCGCATATGCGCGAGACCTTCTGGTCTCAAACTTCTACTTGCACATGCTCGCGCATATGCGCGTCCTGTCTCGTGCATATGCGCGAGGTCTTCTGCCTCTGCACTTGGTACTCGCGCATAAGCGCGCATCTCTGCCGCGCATGTGCGCGATACCTATTGGATTCCAAATCATGCTTTGTCAAACCTTGTCTCAGAGTGAACATTCTATAATTACATCAATTCTTAATCTCTAACACAATAAAAATCTCGGGCATTACATTTCTCCCCCCCTAAGATACGATTTCGTCCCCGAAATCCCAGGCAGTCAGATCATATCAAATAAAAAATGTATAACAGAAGCTAAATAGGAAACTCACATCAATGGAATAACTCTAGGAATTTTTGTCTCATGTCTGATTCAGTCTCCCAGGTAGCTTTTTCAAGGTCATGACGACTCCACTGAACTTTCACCAGCGTAATAGTCTTCGTTCTGAGTTGCTTTTCTTTACGATCAAGAATCTGGATCGGTTTCTCAAAATATCTCAAAGTTTCATCTAGTTCGGCCTCGTCTGGCTGAAGAATATGAGATGCATTAGGAAGATATTTCCTCAATAAAGATACATGAAAGACATCATGTATGCCAGATAATGACGGAGGTAGGGCAAGTCGATAGGCACGATCTCCTATTTTTTCGAGAATCTCATACGGCCCAATATAACGCAGAGACAACTTTCCTTTCTTGTCAAATCTGACCACACCTCTGAAAAGAGAAATCTTTGGAAATACTCTGTCTCCTGCTTCAAATACCAACGGTCTTCGGCGAACATTGGTATATTTGGCCTGTCTGTCTTGAGCTGTTCCCATTCTCTATCAAATCAGCTTCACCTTCTCGGTCATATCTCTAATCATAAAAGGTCCAATCTCATGTGCCTCAGTAATATCATCCCAATACAGAGGGGATCTGCACTTCTTCCCGTACAACGCTTCAAACGGAGCCATCTCAATACTTGTCTGATAGCTATTGTTGTACGAAAATTCACAAAGTGGCAAAGATTCTTGCCTACTAGTGCCAAAATCTAGCACTACAGCTCTAAGCATATCCTCCAATGTCTGGATAGTCCGCTCTGACTGGCCGTCTGTCTGAGGATGATATACGGTACTCAAAAGTAACTTCGTACCTAGAGCTTGCTGCAAATTGTGCCAAAAGTGCGAAGTAAACCGAGGATCACGGTCTGATACAATCGACTTCGGCACTCCGTGCAATCTGAACACTTCTCTGACATAATTGCCTTCTGGTCATGTCTGTACGTCATCTTGTACGGAATAAAACATGTTGATTTGGTCAATCTGTCAATCACGACCCAAATCGCATCACAACCTCTGGAGGAACGTGGTAGCTTTGTCACAAAATCCATGGAAATGTGATCCCATTTCCATTCAGGAATAGAAAATCTCTGCAACAGACCTCCTGGTTTCTTTCTTTCCGCTTTTACCTGTTGGAAATTCAGACATTTGGATACAAACTCTGTAATATCTACTTTCATTTGTTTCCACCAAAACTGTCTTTTCAAATCATTATACATTTTTCTGCCACCAGGATGAATACTGAATCGACTACTATGCACTTCTGACAATATCTGTTGTTTCAATTCTGGAACATCTTGCACAACAAGACGATTATTCACATATAAGACACTGTCACGAACCTGATACTCGGATTGATGCCCCGCTCTGACCATCAAAATCGAGTTCTGAACATTCTGATCAACTTTCTGAGCTTCTTTAATTCTAAAAATCAGCTGTGGTTCGACTTGAATAGCATAGAGTCTCAACGGTTTACAATCTGTTTCAAATACTAATCCAGACAAACAGCAATCTTCAATCAAATGTGAAACACCAATCGTCGATAAGGATGAAGAACATACCTTACGACTTAGTGCATCAGCTGCTGCATTTGACTTTCCCGGATAGTACTTGATTTCACAATCAAAATCTTTCAGTAAATCAAGTCATCGTCTTTGTCTCATATTCAGTTCTGACTGTGGAAATAGAGACTTCAGACTCTTGTGATCAGAATAAATCTCAAATTCCGCACCGTATAGGTAGTGTCGCCAGATCTTCAAAGCAAATACAATGGCTGCCAATTCAAGATCATGAATCGGGTAGCGAGTCTCATGTGGCTTCAACTGTCTCGAGGCATAAGCAATGGCATGGCCTCACTGCATCAAAACACAACCCAATCCTCGGTGGGAAGCGTCACAATAAACAATAAAATCACCAGTACCTGACGGAATAGTCAACACCGGAGCACTGATCAATCTTTTCTTCAACTCTAAGAAACTGGATTCACACTCCTCTGACAAAACAAATGGTGCAATCTTCTGAGTCAGCTGAGTAATCGGCTTAGCAATACTGGAGAAATCTTTAATGAATCGTCGATAATATCCTGCTAATCCCATAAAACTGCGTATCTCTGGCACAGATTTCGGTCTCGGACAACTAATCACGGCCTCAACTTTGCTAGGATCGACATAAATCCCATCTCCAGATATAATGTGTCCCAAAAACACAACATGTCTCGGCCAAAATTCACATTTCGACAATTTGGCATATAGTTTCTCAGCCCTCAGAGTTCTCAATACAATTCTCAAATGTTCAGCATGATCATTCAAATTCTTTGAATATATCAGAATATCATCAATGAAAATAATCACAAAATCATCAAGATACTTTTGAAACACACGGTTCATCAGACCCATAAATACAACTGGAGCATTTGTTAAACAAAACGGCATGACTATAAACTCATAATTGTCATACCTTGTTCTGAAAACTGTCTTCGAGATACCAGAATCTCTGCCTCTCAGCTGATGATATCCAGATCTCAAATCGAACTTGGAGTACACAGAAGAACCCTGCAACTGATCAAATAAATCATCAATTCGAGGCAAAGGGTATTTGTACTTTACCGTAGCCTTGTTCAGTTGCCGATAATCAATGCAGAGTCTCATTGAACCGTCCTTCTTTCGGACAAACAGTACTGGAGCACCCCAAGGAGAAACACTCGGTCTGATGTAACCCTTGACCAATAAATCTTCTAACTGCTCTTTCAATTCTATTGGTGCCATTCTGTATGGAGTTTTTGAGATAGGAACAGTACCTGACATCAAGTCAATGCTGAAATCTATCTCCCGGAATGGAGGCTAACCCGGAATCTCATCTGGGAAGACATCAGCAAACTCACATACCACTGACAGGTCTGCTAAGTAGGGCTCGATTTCACTACATCTACTGAATACCCAAGGAATCCATCTGCTCCTTTCTGTAATAATCGAGTCATAGATAACACAGATATCAAAGGAATTCTAACTCTAGAACCCTTACCGTAGAATTTCCACTCATCAGCCATGTCTGTTCTGAATCTCACCATCTTCTGGAAACAATCTACGGCGGCTCTGTACTTGGTCAGCATATCGATACCAATAATGCAGTCAAAATCAGACAACCCAAGTACAATACAATCTAAATCAATCTCATTCCCATTATACCGCAGTATACAATGTTTCACAGCATTCACTGATATAAGACCTCTCCCCAACGGTGAAAAGATAGATACTACAGCAGATAATGACACAACAGGCAAAGCATTTATCAATGCAAATCTTTCAGAAATAAACGTATGGGATGCACCCGTATCAATCAATTATAAACAACATAACCACAAAGAGAACAGTTACCTGCAACAACATCATCTGGTGCCTCCTGAGCCTTTTCTTCAGTAAAAGCAAATACTCTGGCCTGCTGTCTCGGAGGTTGGCTAACTGTCTGGCTTCCTCCTGTCCTTTGCTGTGACTGAGTAGGGATTGGCTCGAATGAGTGAACAGCAGATGCTCGTCTATCAGGCTGTGCCACTGATCCAGATGATTCTGCTCCCTGGGATCTTTGGGAACCTCTCTGTGGACAGACTCTGGGCAAAGTGTCCCTGCTGTTTATAGATGTTGCAACTACCAAACACTCCTTGGCATTGCTCTGTAGGATGTCTTCCTCCACAAGGTCTACAATAGAACCCTGTAATCCTCTGGCTCTGTCGTGAAGCACTGGAGCTGGATGAACTACTTCCAGATTTCTTAATCTGTTTTCTTCGGGCTTTTAGATTTTCTCTCTTCCCACTGCTGCTACTACCACTCTCAAATCTGGGAGGGTGTTGCTGGAACTGAGTAGTAGATGGCTGCTGTGGTCTCGGTGCTGGTGCAACATACGAAGCTCCCTTCTTCCTTATCAGTCCCGCTTCAGCTCCCTTCGCTCTGTTCAAAGCATCGGCAAAGTTATTCGGTCTCTCAGTGTTCACCAATGTAAAGATCTCAGGATTCAGCCCATTGATGAACTGATCAGCAACAACTTTGTCATTCTCAGCAACATGTGGAGCAAATCGCAACAAGGAAGAGAACTTGGCCACATATTCCTCTATGTTCAGTTGACCCTGTCTCAAATTAGCAAACTCTGCACCCTTGTCTTTCCTGTACGATACTCGGAAAAATCTTTGATAGAATTCAGTCTTAAAGATTTTCCATGTAATAACTGTACCACGATGCTCCAATGCCCTCTTTGTTGTGAGCCACCAATTCTTTGCAACATCATGCAACTGGTGCCCGATCAGTCTAACTCTTCGTTCATCGGAATAATCCAATGAATCAAATTGCATCTCTATATCATCTAGCCAACTCTCACAGTCAACAGATGTCTCAATTCCTTTCAGAGTCGGTAGTTTAAATGACTGAAATCTCTTCAGTGGTGTTTCCATCGGTGTTGCTGTGACATCCATCGGATTAGCTGAGGTACTACCCTGTTATGAGATTCTTCGAGGAGGCATATCTTATTATCAAAAGAGTTAGTACTCGAATCTGACAAATCTGTCTCAGTCCCCTTCTGATCATCTTACCTCTGATCAAGAATCGGTTTTGATTCATTCTCAATAATACATATTTCCAATCCAATCAAATAAGTCATGTAAACATGTATTAAACCAATAAAACATGCTAGCATCGCAAAAGAAGGAAAGAACACTCAATCTACCACGCTCAGTCTCTTCTATCTCAGTCTAAGGAACCTACAGTTCTGGAACCTACTGCTCTGATACCACCTGCTGTGGGGACCCGGACGCTAATTCATATCTTAATCATTTTTGGGAATAATTGGATCAATTACATAAGCTGGGTCTAAAATTTTTTTTTATATACAAATACGGAACATATCATAATCAATTTGATATAAACATTAAAGTCAAAAGTACAAGTCTTGTATAAAATACATTTACATCAAACTAGGGTTTAACCACTACATCTCAAGTGTCGAAACCAAATCTACTTCTGGGCCCGGATCTCCACGCTAATATTGATTTCTCATCCTCTTCTGAACCCTGATCCTGTCCCACCTGTTGTCATGCACACATACAGACACAACAACAGCCGGATAACTCCGGTGAGAATATAATTCCAGTATAAACAACGTATACATGCATTTCATATAAAAGCATATAAGAAAGCATAAATAGTTATCAAATAACATGTAAGACAATCTGTGAAACATAAATCAAGATAAACTGTAACTCAAACTCAATAACTCTAAATCTCTGACTTGACTCTGATCTAGTCTAGGGATCCCGATTCATGGACGTTGGCACGTTATATCAAATATCTGCAATAGGAGTCGATCTACTCTAATACGAATCTGACCGGGCATGGCGTGCAAATGATTGGAAGGAGATTTAGAGAGCGTCGTTGTTTCGGACCTTCAAGCTCAATAATGATGAATCAAGCATATCCAAGCAAGTGGTGGAGTTCAACAAAGAATATAATGAAAGAGTCCCGAACACCCAAGCATATGAGTGCAAAATGGCCCGAGAGAGGGCGCAGCAGCACGCGCTAGCGCAGACGTGCAGAACTACGCGCGCGCCCGTGCCAGATGTGGCGCCACAGCGCGCGCGCGTCGTACCTAGAACACTCGCACCCGCGCGCCAGCTGCTGGACGAGAACAGAACCTTGCGCGCATCTGCGCGAGATCACGCGCATCCGTGCAGAATTATTTGGCGCAACCATAGTTTCAGATTTCCTTCTTTGTTTTGGTTATTTAAGCATTGTAAAACACTTTGAAAAGGGAATTCATTGAATTAATTGAGTTATATAAAATTTCTTTGAGTTTTCTCTCAAAATTTCAAGGCTTTTGCTTTGTTCTTAAAAATCAAACTTATCAAAGATTTTATCTTTGTGGCGTTTGTCAATTGTTTTCGCACGGATTGTCAAAGACGGGTTCTTTGAAGGTTCGTCTGAAATTCGATTGTTATATCGTGAATATTTGTTGCTAAACTTTCATCGCTTAGAGGTGAATATCACAAACCGGTTGCTTGTTTCAAAAGATCGGGACAAAACAACGTTCTTTGTTCATCGATTTGAGGGTGTGACTCTGTTTTTGAGCGCATTTGCTTTTCTTGATTGAAGAATCGTATCATTTGGTATCAGATCATTTCAACCATTATACCTACTCTAATTTCGGATTTACTGTTCATCGCGTTCGAGTTTACTGTTCATGGAACTGTTCATTGTCGGATTTACTGTTCATCGCGATCGGGTTTACTGTTCATGGTACTATTCATCGCGATTCTACTGTAGCGTACTGTTCACCCAAAAAAAAAGTTTGAATCGGGTGTTTGTTGAATTTTAACGCTTATATTTCAGCGTTAAGTTTTTCCTTGTCATTTAGTCGCATTTTATTCAATTTCCAAAGGTGCTTATTCTTGTGTGGTCTAAGTGAGTCGAATTTCAAGCGTCGTAGGATTGATCTCATAAGTTTGATACGTGGAAGCCACGAGACTTAAGCGCACCCTTGAGAATTCTCACTAAGAGTGAAAATATTTGAGTGGAGTGAATTTTCATTGCAGTGATTTGTGAGGTTTTGTGGTGAGAAAAAAAAAACGAGTGCGAGTGAATTCTCATTGGAGTGATCTGTGAGGTTTTGTGGTTAGGAAAAAAAGACGAGTGCGAGTAAATTTTCATTGGAGTGACTAGTGAGAATTTGTGGTGAGGAAACTTTATTCTTTTATTGTTTTATACTAACCTTTTCTAGATCGTCAATTTCAAACAATGTTATGTTAGAGTAGGTGCACGTCGAGCCAAGTGTTGGCCGAGTGTTAACAATGAAACTCTATGTATAAACAGTCTTTATTTTAATAATATTTGAAATTATTGTTTTGGCACTTCTTTATCTGTATACCCATGTTAGTTGCATAGATAAATTCCTTGAATATACAAATAGTAGAAAGAATGTGAGATGCTCATATGATGAGTATCACGAAACTCATATTTGCAATACTGTATATTCTAAACAGTTCCTAGTCGATTCAGCCGTCGCTAAGAAGGATATAGGCCGCTCGAGTTCGAGACTAGTATCTGCGATGTGAGTACCATGTTTCATTGGTAGAGGACATTGTGATGTCCATGAAAGGAGATCGGTTACGGTGACCGGAAGCGCAACGGAAGTTTAAAATCAAATTTTTATGTAAAAATTTCGGCCACCTCCATATCTTGGTGTAGCAAATACAAAAACAACAAAATGTCATACATAGTGTGTTTAGAAAAATTATACCTATCAACCTCTTGAGGTTGATGAATGGCACCAACCAAGTTGTAAACAACTTGGCTCTTGAATGGATGAAGATCTACAAGCTTCCTTCTCCTTCAAAAATTAGGCCCACCACTTGCTAGGTAAATCCCTTCTTGTTTTGCACTAGAAAAACAAGAAGATTTTTCAATGAGAAGAATATTTCTTCCTCAACACTTGAAGAAGAAAAATGAGAGAAAAACTTGGAGAGAGCAAGAGCAATTTTCGGCCAAGGTAGGTTGGAATGGGGGGAAGGGAGACTTGTCTTGGACATGCAAAAAGTTGAAAGCAAAAGTTGCATGCCATGCCTTGAAAACACAAAAAGTAGTCTCCCAACCTTTCACCTCCCATGCATGTATATTATATGGTTTTTAATCAAATTAAAAACCATGGACTAAATTTAATTATCTCAAACATATTTGAGACTAATTAAACATTACTTGAATTTACCCAAGTCCCACTAGTTAAATAATTATTTTAATTGAGCTCTACAAGACTCAATATGATTTAATTAATCCAACACTTGAATTAATTTAATTATTTGGACTCTACTAGGTCCACTAGTGTTTAATTAATTCAACACTTGAATTAATTTAATTTAGTCCATAATAATGTTTATGAAAATCACAATTTTCAAATACATTATTTACTTGGCCAAATTTTAATTTAGGAACACTTCCATAAATTAAAATTTACATTTCTCTCATAGAAGTCATACTTCCATTTTCTTTACGCTTATAAACTCATTTATAAGCCGTTCAACACATTGAACTATTTTACTTCTCATCGGGATCTAGAAAGCTAGTACTTGTGTGGCCCTCAATGGTTCATTGATACAACTAGCCGCGGGTTCACATCTCCATGTGATTCGGACTAAACATGTCCTTATTCGAGCATACCCCAATTGCTCCATTCTTACTTATCAACTCCTTGATAATAAGAACGTCAGAACTCAAGTCTGATAGTACCCAACCAATCATGTTAAACGTCTAGCAGCATCGCTTACATGATTCCCTAGGTATCAAATGATAGTGCCTGCAAGAACCATTCAATTATGGTTAGCGTACAGTACGGTCCCTTCATCTCATATATCCCGACCGATTCGACAACCATTGGTTTATCGAGAGTTGTCAATGAATCGATACTATGTGTCATGTCGTAGTTGCATCGATGGTGTAATCTATGAAACCCCTTTCATAATTACCACCATACTCTGATCAGAGATTTCAAACTACATATACATGAAAAACACATAGGATATCCATACCCGTAGGTAAGCGGTGAATCCCCGACTACAATGCATCGACTCCTATATGTTTCGACAGAACACCCAACCTTGCCACCTGATGACCCCATGAGAGTCGGTAAACAAGTCAAAGTGTAATTCTAGCACATAGAGTCTCAATGTTGTCCCGGGTCATAAGGACTAATGGTGTACAAC
This sequence comes from Primulina huaijiensis, assembly GCF_012295235.1. Classification (NCBI taxonomy): domain Eukaryota; kingdom Viridiplantae; phylum Streptophyta; class Magnoliopsida; order Lamiales; family Gesneriaceae; genus Primulina; species Primulina huaijiensis. Next base: position 12,233,039 of record NC_133312.1, read on the forward strand.
CATAAACTAGGACTTTTCCACTCGATAAGTGAGAACCACTTGGAAAGTCCTTTAATGGAGGGTTGTTCAGTGCACTCTACCAGGAGCACCTATCTGCATGCTCGGACATCACAATGTCCCCTACCAATGAAACATGGTACTCACATCGCAGATACTAGTCTCAAGCTCGAGCGGCCTATATCCTTCTTAGCGGCGGCTGAATCGACTAGGAACCGTTTAGAATATACAGTATTCCAAATATGAGTTTCATGATACTCATCATATGAGCATCTCATATTCTTTCTACTATTTGTATATTCAAGGGCTTTATCTATGCAACTAGCATGGGTATACAGATAAAGATGTGCCAAAACAATAATTTCAAATATTATTAAAATAAAGACTGTTTATACATAGAGTTTCATTGTGAACACTCGGCCAACACTTGGCTCGACGTGCACCTACTCTAACAATCTCCCACTTGCACTAGAGCCAACTACCCATATACTTCAAACCCATTGATTCGCGATGCTTCTCGAATAATGGTCCCGGTAAAGGCTTAGTTAGTGGATCAGCAACATTATCTGCGGAGCCGACTTTGTCGATCGACACTTCTCCTCTTTCCACAATCTCTCGGAGGATGTGGTACTTTCTCAATACATGTTTGGACTTCTGATGAGACCTTGGCTCCTTCGCCTGAGCTATGGCTCCCGTGTTGTCACACATCACCGGGATAGGAGCAACTCCATTAGGAATGACGCCCAACTCTTGGACGAAATTCCTAATCCAAACAGCCTCCTTTGCTGCAGCTGATGCAGCAATATATTCGGCCTCAGTGGTGGAATCCGCAGTACTGTCTTGCTTGGAACTCTTCCAAGAGACAGCACCACCATTGAGCATGAATATGAATCCAGAGGTTGACTTCGAGTCATCGATATCGCTTTGGAAGCTAGAGTCGGTATAGCCTTCCAATTTCAGTTCTCCACCCCCATAGACCAAGAAGCTAGGTTGACTTCGAGTCATCGATATCGCTTTGGATTGATATCTACTCACTACACTTAGTGCGAAGAAAAAACTACTCGAAGAAAGGGAAGAATTAATACAAATACAGATTAAACTAATGATATTAAACATAACAGACATTTTTGTGTTCTTGGAGATAATTACATTTTGGTTGGGTTTTTGATATAAGGAAAAAGGAAGAAAGTCAGTTACGGTAGACAAAAAATCTTTCTTCTTTTTGAAGCCACCCAATTACAAAATCCTCCAATTCTCAACTTAAAGGAGAATAGAAGAAATCATACTTTCATACAATATCTTACTTGAATTCTATGTAATGATCAATAAATTGAGTTGAATTCTATGTCTATATGTATCAACATCCTGCTACCCGTTTATTCTATAGATATATATATATATATTTGGACTGGAGTTGACAAACAACCAATACCAATTTTATTCTTTCTTAGTTTAGATTA
>NC_133312.1:12234847-12245497 GCF_012295235.1 Primulina huaijiensis
CCATTAAGAAAGGCTGTCTTAACATCCATCTGCCATATCTCATAGTCATACCATGCAGCTATGGCTAGCAATATCCTTATGGACTTGAACATTGCAACTGGAGAAAAGGTTTCCTCATAGTCAACACCTTGTCTTTGAGTATACCCTTTTGCTACCAGTCGCGCCTTGAAGGTCAATACCTTCCCATCCGCCCCAAGTTTCCTCTTGTAAATCCATTTACACCCTATGGGAACAGTTCCCTCAGGTGGATCTACAAGATTCCACACTTGGTTCGAATGCATGGAATTCATCTCAGATTCCATTGCTTCAAGCCACTTGGATGAATCGGCATCAGATAACGCTTCCTTGAAGGTCCTTGGATCACATCCAAGGTTAGGCTCATCATGGCCCTCTTCAAGAAGCAGACCATACCTCATAGGTGGTCTCGAGACTCTCTCGGATCTTCTAGGAGCTTGTATCTCCTCAATTGGCTCCTTGGGTGTGGGTTCTACAACTTTGGGTGTCTCTCGAACTTCTTCGAGTTCTATCATCTCTCCTTTTCTATCTAATAGAAATTCCTTTTCCAAAAAGGTTGCATTCCTAGAAACAAACACCTTTGTTTCTTGGGGATGATAGAAATAATATCCAACTGAATTCCTTGGATATCCCACAAAGTAGCATAAGATGGATCGACTATCCAATTTATCTCCCACTGCCTGCTTCACGTAAGCAGGGCACCCCCATATTCTAAGATAAGAATATTTTGGAGGCTTACCCATCCATATCTCATATGGTGTCTTATCAACTGCCTTTGTATGGACATTGTTCAACAACAGTGCCGCTGTCTCAAGCGCATATCCCCAAAAGGATGGCGGCAACTCCGTGAACCCCATCATAGACCGAACCATGTCCATCAAAGTTCGGTTACGACGCTCCGAAACACCATTCAACTGCGGTGTAGCGGGCGGAGTCCACTGCGAGAGAATCCCATTCTCCCTAAGATACTCTTGGAACTCGGCACTCAAGTACTCACCACCTCGATCCGATCGAAGTGTCTTGATGCTTCGTCCCAACTGCTTCTCTACTTCACTTCTGAATTCTTTGAACCTTTCAAAGGCTTCAGACTTGTATTTCATCAAATACACATACCCATACCTCGAAAAGTCATCGGTAAAGGTGATGAAGTAGGCATGTCCATGCTTAGTGGTGATGCTAAGTGGACCGCACACGTCGGTATGGATCAAATCCAATAACCCTTTGGCTCGCTCCACATGGCCCTTAAAGGGAATTTTGGTCATCTTTCCTTTTAGACAGGATTCACAAGTCGTGAGAGCATTAATATCAGACATATCAAACATGCCAACTCCCACTAGCTTGTTCATCCTTCTTAGGGAAATATGTCCTAATCGAGCATGCCATAATTGTGCCATATTAAGAGTATCTTGTTTGCGCTTGTTTGTTGTTGTTATTGCTTGGACATTGTTTAGTGGAATATCTTTCAATTTTAAGGTGTAGAGATCGTTTTCAAGTTCTCCAGTACCAATTAAACATTCATTCTTGTAAATGTTGCAAACACCTTTGCTAAATAAACAAGAATATCCATCTTTATCTAGCATAGAAATGGAAATAATGTTTTTCACCAACTCCGGTACAAACAAAACGTCTCTCAAAATAAACTTAAAATCATTGTTCAAAAGCAAGTAAACATCTCCTATAGCCTTGGCAGCAACCCTTGCTCCATTGCCCATCCTCAAGAAGGTCTCACCCTCTCTGAGCCTCCTACTTCTTCCCATCACCTGCAAATCATTACAGAGATGTGAGCCACAGCCGGTATCCAATACCCAAGAAGTAGAGTTAATTGAGATATTTACTTCAATATAGAACATACCTTTTCCAGAACCCTTCTGGGCAAGATATTCCCTGCAGTTACGCCTCCAATGTCCAGGCTTCTTGCAGTGATGACAGATGTCAACAGTCTTGTCAGCCTTCACTGGTGTGGCTGCCACAGCGGGACTCGGAGACTGCCTCTTCAAGGGCACGTTCTTCTTGGGACGTTGGAAAGAACGCTTCTTTCCCTTCCCAGGTGGACCGGTCTTCGTACCAGATGAAGAGCCCACAAAAAGAACCGGCTTCTCTTTCTTGATAGTGGACTCAAAAGTCACAAGCATGTTCACCAACTCCTCAAGGGTCGGCTCCATCTTGTTCATGTTGAAGTTCACCACAAAAGGATCAAACGAGCTAGGCAGCGACAAAAGCAACACGTCGGTGGTCAGCTCCGATGGCAATGCAAGATCCATGCCCACAAGCTTATCCACGAGCCCAATCAGCTTTAGGCCATGCTCATGGACCGAAGCCCCATCTCGCATGCGCAAAGTGATTAGCTCCTTGACGGTAGCATGCCTAAGAGGCCGAGTTTGCTCACCAAAGAGCTCCTTGAGGTGCAAATGAATGTCAGCAGCATTCTTTGCATCCTCGAAACGCCTCTGCAGCTCATCGTTCATAGAAGCCTGCATATAACACTTCGCCTTCAAGTCATGGTCACACCATTCCTTGTAGGTCTGCAATTCCTCGGGAGTGCAGTCAGTCGGGGCCTCAGCAGGGGGCGACTCAGTCAGTGTATATGCAATCCTTTCCGAGTTTAGGACGATTTTCAGATTTCTTAGCCAAGTGAGATAGTTAGGTCCGGTTAACACATGTTTTTCGAGAATAGCGGATAGCGGGTTGCGTATCGAAGACATTGTCAAAGTTTTGTACTGAAAAGTAAAACAGATAAATGTTAATGACTATTTTAAAATATTTAGTAAGATATAAAGTTTGGACTTTTACTTTATAAATTTTCGCTCCCACTGTTTTGACATCTTTCACTACCCTCTAGTGAAAACGGGAAACTCATTTCCTCAGTAGGTACGTAAGGTCCAATTAGCGAATTATGATCCCGAATAATATCAGCCAATCACAATTCCTAAAAGGTAGTTTCCAATTGCATCTCCATGCAACCCTTAACGTAAACTTTTGTCTCACGTTTGATTAGGACCCAATAATATGACGTCGTTCATCTTCACGTGTCAAGCCTAACCCATCGATATTGAACCTTAATGGACGGTCGCCATGAGTTCCCTCAATAATATGAGCCGAAATCATGGGAGTTCCACGTAGTTCACATCACCATGTCAATGGATGTCACAGCTTTCCGGCACCCAAGGCCCCCCCAATAATATGAGCCGAGCCCCGAGCACGGGTAGCGTTCATCATGCACCCATTGTCGATGGAAGACATGGAAATTATAAACAAATTTATAATTCCCCTTTTCGGGCTTGATATTAATTTTGAATCTTATTCAAAATGAGGGTTTTTAATTTTGAAAGGTCTCATCATTAATTTTATTTAAAAGCTCGCCATGTTTGATCGTATGTTTGCCGGATTCATGCAACTTTGTTATTATCATAATAATAACGCACATACTCATTATTTATAACATATCATGCATATATTATAAACAGTAAACAAAATAAGGATGATCAATCGCCCCAACACTAATGGCCCGTGTGAGCTAAACACGGGCCTAGGTCCAATCCTAGGGAAATGCACGGGATGCAAATGCAACTATTACATTAGCTTCCAATATTTACATGTCTTCGATCTTCATAATCATCATGGCCACCATCTTCCAATCTTGATCATCCACTATACTAATATTTACAAATAAATATCCATGGCAAATAGGGATACATCTCATGGGGTGGGAACGGGCCATAAACCAAGCCCACTTTATAAATTTGATAATTATTACAATCATTCAACACAAAATATCCTAGCATACACCTAGCAAATTGGGCTTGGGCTTTTGATCATCCTTCATGCATAATATCACATATCATACACCATCAATTAATTATCACAATAATTAATTGATCCAATATTATATATCTTGATCCAATCACTAACCGCCACGATTATAAACTAAATTAACAAAGTATACAAACACCTTTGTCTACTTTCAAATTAATTTATTTATAACCGAATTTCTTGTAAATCACCATTTACTATAAATAATTAAAGTCCAACTTAAATTATTTATTTCATGAGAAAATATTTGCAACTTTTGTAAATTTAAACTTAAGGGCCCAAAAATTCATTTTTCACCAAAAACATTTTGGCCCATTTAAAATTTCACAAATGTGTTAGCCATCCAATGGTCCAACAACTCAAGGCCCGTGACACTTTGATATTTCAAAACACATTTTGAAAACCCTAGTCGTCATCGCCGTCGCCGGAGCTCCGTCGCCGGATTCCGGCCAACATGCCAAAAATTTTTTTTTTTTTTTTTAAATATAAAGGGGCTGTTCGGGCAGCCCCTCGGGCTGCCCTTGCTTCCCGAAACGGGCAGCACTATGGGCAGCCCGAGCTGCCCGAAACGGGCAGCAACATGCTGCCCGAAACACCCCACAAAATGCCTCGGTTTTGGTTGCAAAAATTACACTCATGCGGTTAGAAATCAATCTCAATATAATATCTTGCAAATGCTACACAAAATCGTAACCATAGCTCTGATACCACTTGAAAGGGGATCGGTTACGGTGACCGGAAGCGCAACGGAAGCACAAAAATTTTGATTTTAGCATAAAATTTTCGGCCACCAACATTCTTGTGTAGCAAATACAATAAACATAAAATGACATTCATAGTGTGTTAAGAAATGTACCTATCAATCACAAGGATTGATGTATGGCTCCAACTAAGGTGTAAACACCTTAGCTCTTCAAAGGATGACTAATCTACAAGCTTCCAACCTTCAAAATTAGGCCCACCACTTGCTAGGTAAATCCCTTCTTGTTTTGCACTAGAAAAACAAGAAGATTTTTCAATGAGAAGAATATTTCTTCCTCAACACTTGAAGAAGAAAAATGAGAGAAAAACTTGGAGAGAAAAATTGAAAATTTCGGCCAAGGTGGAGAGTGGGAGGGAAGGAGTGTGTCTTAATTTTCTTGTCTTGGTTGTGAGAAAAGCAAAAACAAAAGTTGCATGCCATGCCTTGAAAACACAAAAAGTAGTCTCCCAACCTTTCACCTCCCATGCATGTATATTATATGGTTTTTAATCAAATTAAAAACCATGGACTAAATTTAATTATCTCAAACATATTTGAGACTAATTAAACATTACTTGAATTTACCCAAGTCCCACTAGTTAAATAATTATTTTAATTGAGCTCTACAAGACTCAATATGATTTAATTAATCCAACACTTGAATTAATTTAATTATTTGGACTCTACTAGGTCCACTAGTGTTTAATTAATTCAACACTTGAATTAATTTAATTTAGTCCATAATAATGTTTATGAAAATCACAATTTTCAAATACATTATTTACTTGGCCAAATTTTAATTTAGGAACACTTCCATAAATTAAAATTTACATTTCTCTCATAGAAGTCATACTTCCATTTTCTTTACGCTTATAAACTCATTTATAAGCCGTTCAACACATTGAACTATTTTACTTCTCATCGGGATCTAGAAAGCTAGTACTTGTGTGGCCCTCAATGGTTCATTGATACAACTAGCCGCGGGTTCACATCTCCATGTGATTCGGACTAAACATGTCCTTATTCGAGCATACCCCAATTGCTCCATTCTTACTTATCAACTCCTTGATAATAAGAACGTCAGAACTCAAGTCTGATAGTACCCAACCAATCATGTTAAACGTCTAGCAGCATCGCTTACATGATTCCCTAGGTATCAAATGATAGTGCCTGCAAGAACCATTCAATTATGGTTAGCGTACAGTACGGTCCCTTCATCTCATATATCCCGACCGATTCGACAACCATTGGTTTATCGAGAGTTGTCAATGAATCGATACTATGTGTCATGTCGTAGTTGCATCGATGGTGTAATCTATGAAACCCCTTTCATAATTACCACCATACTCTGATCAGAGATTTCAAACTACATATACATGAAAAACACATAGGATATCCATACCCGTAGGTAAGCGGTGAATCCCCGACTACAATGCATCGACTCCTATATGTTTCGACAGAACACCCAACCTTGCCACCTGATGACCCCTTGAGAGTCGGTAAACAAGTCAAAGTGTAATTCTAGCACATAGAGTCTCAATGTTGTCCCGGGTCATAAGGACTAATGGTGTACAACCATAAACTAGGACTTTTCCACTCGATAAGTGAGAACCACTTGGAAAATCCTTTATGGAGGGTTGTTCAGTGCACTCTACAAGGAGCACCTATCTGCATGCTCGGACATCACAATGTCCCCTACCAATGAAACATGGTACTCACATCGCAGATACTAGTCTCGAACTCGAGCGGCCTATATCCTTCTTAGCGGCGGCTAAATCGACTAGGAACTGTTTAGAATATACAGTATTCCAAATATGAGTTTCATGATACTCATCACATGAGCATCTCATATTCTTTCTACTATTTGTATATTCAAAGACTTTATCTATGCAACTAGCATGGGTATACAGATAAAGAAGTGCCAAAACAATAATTTCAAATATTATTAAAATAAAGACTGTTTATACATAGAGTTTCATTGTGAACACTCGGCCAACACTTGGCTCGACGTGCACCTACTCTAACAGTCCAAGCATGCAGATAGGTGCTCCTGATAGAGTACACTGAACAACCATCCATAAAGGACTTTCCAAGTGGTTCTCACTTATTGATATGAATCCACGTACGTGAAAAAAGCAAACACGATTATTCTAGACCGCGCCCTCAATTCAATAACGTTAAAAAAGATTCGTGTTGTGTCCTGATCTTTTGAATCAAGTGTGTGCGTGATTTTCAGCTCTAAACTATGAAAAGTTTAGCAACAAATAATCACAAAGAAAACAATCGAAACTATAACGAACCTTCAAAGAACACGCCCTTGACAATCCGCGTAAGAACGATCGACAAACGCCACAAAGTTAAAAACTTTGATAAGTTTGATTTTTTATTACAAAGCGAAAGCCTTGAAAGTTGAGAGAAAAATCTCAAAAGTTTGATATTCAATCAATAATAATGTGTCTTCTCCTCAAAATTTCGTCCATAATATTGTGTACAATCTAAAGATTCTCAAAATCAAGTTACCAAGATCAATTAAACTCTAACTAGGAAACTAAAGATTTTCTAGCATCTGACTCGCGCTCGGGCGGTAGGATATTACCATTCGAGCACCGAGGGTTATGGACTATTCGCGCTCGGGCGGTAGAATTTTACCGCTCGGGCACGGTGCATTCTGGACGTTTTCTTCAGTCATCACTTGAATGGTGTTCTTATGACTCCCAAACTTACTCCCATGCATCACGAACCCTTCAGCACTCTGCACCTTGCTTGTAAGTCCTTCTTCATTGCTCCTAAGCCCTTGTAGTGCCTCTTTGAATTTCTTTAGCCGTCCTCTCGTGATTGGTCCCTCCGGCAACTCTACAGGATCTCATGCTTTCCTTGGAGCTTGACCATCCGTGTTCTCATCATCCTCCCCTTCTTGAAAAGGATTTGTCCTCAAATCTCGCTCATCATCTACATCAAACAAAGAAAGATCACTAACATTAAAAGTAGAAGTGACGTTATACTCACCTGGAAGATCAAGTTTGTAGGAGTTGTCATTGATCCTCTCGAGGACTTGAAATGGTCCATCCCCTCGGTAGTAGCTTTGAACGTCGTTTCTCAGGTAACCTTTCCTTCCGCAAGTGGAGCCACACCCAATCTCCCTTCTCAAATATCACCTTCTTCTTCCCTTTGTTGGCTTTCTTGGCATATTGCTTTTTTCTCTTCTCAATGTTGGCCTTGATCTTTTCATGCAACCCCCTAACAAATTCAGCCTTCTTTTTGCCGTCCATGTTCAACATTTCACTCACAGGTAAAGACATCAAATCCAATGGAGTCAAAGCATTAAAACCATATACAATTTCAAATGGCGAATAATTTGTAGTAGAATGCACACAACGATTATAAGCAAACTCAAAAAATGGTAAACAATCTTCCCAATTTTTTAAGTTCTTCTTAAGAATAGCACGCAAAAGTGTCCCTAAAGTTCTATTAACAACTTCAGTCTGTCCATCTGTTTGAGGATGACATGTAGTAGAAAACAACAATTTTGTGCCAAGTTTAGCCCACAACGTTTTCCAAAAGTAACTCAAAAACTTAACATCACGGTAAGAAACAATAGTCCTAGGCATGCCATGCAACCTAACGAATTCTCTAAAAAACAAATCCGCAATGTGAGAGCCATCATCAGTTTTGTGACAAGCAATAAAATGTGTCATCTTAGAAAATCCATCAACAACAACAAATATCGAATCCCTCCCCTTCTTAGTCCTAGGCAACCCCAAAACAAAGTATATAGAAATGTCAATCCAAGGTTCACTAGGAACAGGAAGTGGTGTATACAATCCATGTGGTTGTGTCCTAGACTTAGCTTGCCTACAAGTTATGCACTTATCACAAACTCGCTCAACATCACGCTTCATATGTGGCCAATAAAAATGTTCATGCAAAGCATTCAAGGTTTTTGCCACACCAAAGTGTCCCATCAAACCACCCTCATGTGCCTCCCTAACAAGTAATTCACGAATGGATGATTTAGGGATGCACAACCCATCTCCTCTAAACAAGAAACCATTATGCAAATAGAATTTTTCATGTGGACCATGCATACAAGTTTCAAATACTTCCTTAAAATCCTCATCTAGTACATATAATTCTTTCACATGCTCAAACCCCAAAATTTTAGACTCCAAGGTAGAAATTAGTACGTACCTCCGTGATAGTGCGTCGGCCACTGCATTTTCCTTACCTTGTTTGTACTTGATGATGTATGGGAACGTTTCAATGAATGCCACCCACTTAGGATGCCGCTTGTTCAGCTTTTGTTGCCCCTTAAGGTGCTTTAGGGATTCATGATCCGTATGAATCACAAACTCCTTAGGCCTTAAGTAGTGCTGCCACGTCTCTAGAGTACTCACAAGAGCGTAGAACTCCTTATCATACGTGGGATAGTTCAGGACGGCTCCATTTAGTTTCTCGCTAAAGTACGCCACCGGTCGACCTCCTTGCATCAAGACTCCACCAATACCTACACCTGAAGCATCACATTCAATTTCAAAGGTATTAGCAAAATTAAGTAAAACAAGTAAATGAGCATTAATTAACTTTTGCTTAATAAGATTAAATGACTTCTCTTGCTCCTCGCCCCAATGGAATGGGACGTTCTTCTTGATCACCGCCGTCATTGGTGCTGCCAGTGTGCTAAAATACTTTACAAACCTCCTATAGAAGCTTGCAAGAACATGAAAACTTCGAACTTGACCAACAGTAATAGGCGTTGGTCAATCTCGAATGGCACTTACCTTGTCTTCATCCACTTGTATACCCTGTGAGCTTACCACAAAACCAAGAAAGACAAGTTTGCTTGTACAAAAATCACATTTCTTTAAGTTAGCATACAAATTTTCAGCCCTTAGTGTGATTAGTACAAGTGTCAAGTGATTAACATGCTCATCCAAGTTTTTGCTATACACTAGGATATCATCAAAATAAACAACAACAAACTTTCCTATGTGTGCACGCAAAACATGATTCATTAACCTCATAAAGGTGCTAGGGGCGTTAGTTAAGCCAAATGGCATTACCATCCACTCATATAACTCATACTTGGTTTTAAAAGCAGTTTTCCACTCATCACCTTCCATCATCCTAATTTGGTGATAACGACTCTTCAAGTCAATTTTACTAAAGACACATGCACCATGCAATTCATCTAACATATCATCTAGTCTAGGTATGGGATGCCTATACTTAATGGTTATGTTATTGATTGTCCTACAATCTACACAAATACGCCATGATCCATCCTTCTTAGGTACTAGCAAAACAGGTACAGCACAAGGAGACATGGACTCACGCACAAAACCCCTATCTAACAACTCACTTACCTGCCGTTGAAGCTCCTTGGTCTCCTCCGGGTTGCTCCTATAAGCTGGACGATTTGGCAATGCACTCGCAGGCACGAAATCGATTTGGTGCTCGATTCCCCTCAATGGTGGTAAGTCTTGAGGTAACTCTTCCGGAAATATATCTTCAAATTCCTGCAAAAGTGAAACAACAATGCTCGGGAGGGTCCCGGCTATATCACTTGTGTTAAAGACGATCTCTTTATAAATAATCAACACAAGTGGTTCATGTGTGTGCATCAATTGCTTCAACTCACTTTTTTGGGCCATATATGATTTTTTTTTTGGCCTCTTTCCTCTCATTTTCTTTCCTCTCATTTTTCTTTTGTATGGTCGTCTCACTCTTTTGATCACTTTTTTTTTGAGCCATTTCATTTTTATTCTCAAAGGCCATCTCACTTTTTAGTTCACTCTTTTTTTCGGCCTCATCTCTCTTTTTTTTTTTCAAATGGTCCTCCAACACTTGCTTCGGGGACAAAGGAAGTAATACAATGGCTTCTTTCTTCAATACAAAGGAGTACCTATTCTTGAACCCATCATGTGTCACCTGATGAAACTTAAAAATAATAATTTATTATATGTTAAACCTATATTTTAAAATTTAAGTTTCATTAAAATTATAAAATTATGTTATTTTAGTATTGTGTGTTTATATTTAAATGTCTTACTAAATATGTTTTATTTTCAGGTTTTCTACGTGTT
>NC_133312.1:12246781-12247611 GCF_012295235.1 Primulina huaijiensis
ATTTTTAATTTCTAAATTTTTTTATGATAATATACTCAAAAAGATAATTCACACCACCCACCATAACATGTGTAATATCGAGAATTTTTTTTTTGTAAAAGCCTCAACTCCATATTCTTTCAGGTCAAAATATTTAATGGATAGCTGATTTACACTCATGGAGTTGGAATGAATATTAACTCTCATTGAAAAATGCTAATTAGTAAAGCAGACAATTAAATAAACTAATATTGAAAACAAATAGGAAAATTTACGAAGAATAAAATCCCCCTTTTTTCCTTTTTTTTTTCTTTTTCTTTTTTTTATTAACGTGACTGCAAATTTTTACAATGACATGAATTTTTTTTATCCAAACATTCTACAATAAATGTCTACATATATAAAAATTTATATAACGGATACATTCGACTACCTTTGAAACTTATCCAACACAAACAAATTTTTTTTTTTAAGAACATATTGATTGATGGATTTATTTTTTATAACACATTTATAGTACATCAATCAAATCTAAAAAAATTACAATGAACAAAGAAATTTGCAGTCCGTTATTTATCTTCTATTTTTTTTATAATTAATATTTTTTTTATAGGGGAAATATATTCTTGTAATTAACCATTTTTTAATAATCAATAAAAGTTTATTAATTGTTTTCTCATTTCTCACCACTTACTCACAAAAGATGTGTGAGTATATATTATACTTTAACAAAAATAATTCTTTCAATTATACATATTAACAACCATACAAACCATATCTTTTAACTATATTATCATAAAAAGTTTAGAAATTATTTTATTTGAAAACACACACAATTATATATATATATA
>NC_133312.1:12248081-12248651 GCF_012295235.1 Primulina huaijiensis
AAAACATACCGTTGAATCACAAGTTCAGCATCACATGAATTTTCTTTTCTTACTCTTGGATGTTGGCCAATTAAGTTGAGATAAGAATGGATCTGGTTCATGACTAAATCCTTGCATTAAATCAATAAGTTCACCTTCACTTGTAGCAGAAACTAACATCCTTCGCGAAGGTAATGAAATAAATCCCTGTTCCACAACATCATCAAGAAACGATAGCAGTTTATCATAATAATTGTTAACATTTAACAAACCAATTGGCTTATTGTGGATATTTAATTGTGCCCAACAAACAGTATGAAATATTTCCTCCAAAGTACCGAAACCTCCTAGCAAAGCAATGAAAGCATATGAATATTCAATCATTTGAGTAATTCGTTCATACACGTTGTCCACTTTCATTTATTCTCCTATTGTTGGTCCAGTAAGACTGGCTAAGGTAATCGGAATAATGCCTAACTGTAATGATCTCAGGTTCGATTCTGGGGAGGTACAAACTCCANCTTACTCGTCATTGAACTAAAAATTATTATTATTATTATTACTTTATATATGAATATTTTTTTTAATTTT
>NC_133312.1:12248835-12287728 GCF_012295235.1 Primulina huaijiensis
CTTTCCATAGGCGTCGTACGGGTTACTCATAGGATATCCCCCTCCATACCAAGGGGTTTCTTTCGCCTCCCCAGGACTCGATCCCATGACCTATAGGATAAGTACATTGATATCAAGAGTCCTGGTACCAATTGAGCTAGCCTGGTGAACGGTACGGTTTAAGATTTCGTATGTTTATGGATTATTTGGTTAAGATTAAGTTTGATTTAGATGTTAAGAGTTGTGATTATGGGTCATAGTATTGTTGGTTATTATTGTTTTGTGGTATTGTTGATATTAGTTGATGGGTAGTTGTGTTGTATCAGCGTTGCGATTCGATTTTTGTTGCATAGAGTTGTTTTGGCCGAGAGCAGACCGCACCCGCGGTGATTTGTGCAGCGCACCCGCGGTCTTTATTGCAGAATTTGTGGAATTGCCGAAGAGACACCGCACCCGCGGTGGGATAGGTACCGCACCCGCGGTCGTCGATTTCAGAAATTTGGTTGAGGTGCCGAAGGCACACCGCACCCGCGGTGAGGTATGTAGCGCACCCGCGGTGCATGAACAGTAGAAGCGTGTTTTCGAGATTTAAGTGATATAATGCAAGAGTTGGTTCATTTTTCTCATTTCTTCTCCCATTTTCTCGGTTCTTTCTCTCAAGGGGAGGTTAGGGTTTCATTTCCTTTCTTTGATTCAAGCTACTTGTTGGATTATTGAAGTGTGATCAAGGTTCTTGTGGGTTCAAGGAGCTAAGGTAAGCTTGTGGTATAGTTTATTCTTGGTTTTGGTGTTGGGAGAAATCATGGGTTTGTTGATGGTGTTGGTTTTATGGATTTAATGGTATGAGTTTGTGATTATTGGGTTATTGATGGTGCAAATTATGGTTTATTGTTGTAGGTTGTGTACCAAGGGTATAGATTCAAGGTTCCAAGTGTTGTAAGTGGAATTCATTTCCTTGTGCTCACATGATAATATATGTATTGTGTTTCAATGGTTTTAAAGTGTTATTCCCTTCCATTTGATTCATGCTATGTATTAATACACCTTGTTGTATATTAGAGACATTCTTATGTCTCAATTATGTTAAAGGGAATACAAAAGAAAATAGAGTCTTCAAAGTGTTTGTTTTAATGCCAAAGAGAGAATTCAAATGTTTTATTGGATTGATAGATACATAGTCAGAGATTGCATGCAATTAGTTGATCAACGACCATAGGCTTATATCCCTCAGAGTTATCGATGTATATCGATGGGATATAGGTACAGAGACAGAGTTACTATATAGATATCAATCCAACAGAGAAAAGAGAAATATCATCGTTATTGTTATTCATTCTATGATATTCATGTTTCAGAGTTGATGGTATTTAATGTTTTCAAAGCCATGTTTTCAGAGTATGATATGTACATTGCTATGTAAGAGTTCCACTTGCTGAGTTTTATACTCATTTCAGTTATTTCATGTGATACAGATAAGAGCGACGAACCGGGACGTTGATTAAGACCGGAGTCATATGCATATATAGATGGAGGAAGGAAAGATTATTTTGATAGCATTTTGGACATGATCAAAAAAATGATATTTTGTTTTTTTTTTGTTGTATCATTTAATTGATCATGTCTACTTTTGACTATATGGAAATGTATTTTTTAAACCTTCTTTCCTTCAAGAAAAATTTTAAATTCCGCTGTTATTTTATGAAATCGGGTCAGAGGGTTACACTAACACTTCACTTCCACCTGAATGAGCAGCTTTTGCAACTTTTCCCATGAGACCAACTTCACCACCGCCATATACCAAATGAATCTTTTTTTTAGCAAGTGTTATTCCAAGCTTTTCTGCTACCTCTTCATAAATTGAATCTTTTCCTGCACTAGATCCACAAAATACACAAATATTTTTTATTTTACTTACCGTGGACGTCGACATGTTGAGAAATATGTTTTCTGCAATTGTTAAATCACAGCATATGAATTTATAAGCGTAACATGCCAAAAGTCAATATTTAAACAGGAAATTATTATTATTAAAAGAAAATAAAAATGACATAAATTAAAACACATATATACAGCGTAGTTGTGATTGTGGCTCACATCTTCCTCTGATTTTACGTTCAGTAACGGCTTCAACGCCTTCTATGAGTCGAGGATATGCTTCCCATCCAATTTTCTTATAAATTGGCAAACAGGGTCTTTTAACGTCAGATTCCCGAGACGAAATTGTATATATATATTTACTTATCTAAACAGATATGCGTTACTATAGTAGGATCTTTATAAGGCTGATTCCACCGTCCATATTGATATTCCTCATGTTGAAATTGCCACCATAGTTTAAGAAGTTCATTTTGCACGTACCCACTAGAATGCGTATCAAGAACCTCTAGAAAATTATCCAAAGGCTCTTTACTCAGACCATTCTTAATGAATAAAATTTTATCTTCTCTATTCATTGATGTCATTCCAACATTTTTGCATTTCCCTTTACAAGTCCACCTTGCACATTTATGACATCCACTTATACGTTTAGCTCTTCGTTTCTTGGCATATGTGCTTTTACCAAATCCTGGCATATGTCTTATTATTATTTCACTTGCTTCCCCAACCAATCAGACTTTTGCTTCAATTATCAACCGTATATCATTCGGTATGCCATATGACTTCATCAACCTTAGTCGCTCACATCTAGCTTTATAAATTTTTTTCAACGCATTATCAGGTAAACAAGCAAAATATTTACGAAGATTCACAATACAAGCATCCATATTATTATTAGTATTATTATATATTTCAATTATTTTGGGAAAACTGAAAAAAACCGACTTATATAGTCACGGAGTACCGTTATCCGCCACTTAACCGGGAAATGAACTAGAATCTGCAAAAACAAAATGAAAATATCAAACAACTATTGTGGATCATATAAAGGTATAAAATCATCATTAAGAATTTTATTTTCTATAAAAGGCTTAAGTCTTTGCCCATTAACTTTAAACACGTCCTTGTTTTTAGGATTTTCAATATCAACAGCACCATGAGGATAAACAAATTTAACTATAAATGGTCCTGACCATCTCGATCTTAGTTTTCCTGGAAAGAAATGCAAACGAGAATTATAAAGTAAAACTTTTTGTCCAATTTCAAATGACTTTCTCATAATATTTTAATCATGAAAGGCTGTAGTTTTATCTTTATAAATCTTTGAATTTTCATATGCATCATTTCTTAATTCTTCTAGTTCATTTAATTGCAATTTTCTTAATTTAGATGCATCATCTAAATTAATATTAAATGCTTTAATTGCCAAATAAGCTTTATGTTCAAGTTCAACCGGTAAATGACAATGTTTACCAAAAACTAACCTATATGGTGACATCCCTAATGATGTCTTAAATGCAGTTCTATATGCCCATAATGCATCAGTTAATCTTAAAGACCAATCTTTTCGATTTGGATTAACTGTTTTTTCTAAAATTTGTTTTATTTCTCTATTTGCAAGTTCAACTTGACCATTACTTTGAGGATGATATGGGGTAGAAACTTTATGTGTAATGCCATATTTTCTTAACAAAGAAGAAAATGATTTATTTATAAAATGACTTCCCCCATCACTAATTATTGCTCTAGGTATTCCAAATCGACTAAAAATATTTTCTTTTAAAAATTTTATAACAACTTTATGATCATTAGTTCTACATGCAATTGCTTCAATCCATTTTGAAACATAATCAACAGCGACTAAAATGTACGTATATCCAAAAGATAATGGAAATGGACCCATAAAATCTATCCCCCAACTATCGAATATTTCAATAATTATGATTGGATTTAAAGGCATCATGTTTCGTTTTGAAATTGATCCCATCTTCTGACAGTTTTCACAAGATTTGCAAAATAAATGCGTATCTTTGAATAAAGAGGGCCAATAAAATCCACATTGTAAGATTTTTGCAGCTGTTTTATTGGATGAAAAATGACCTCCACATGCTTCAGAATGACAAAATTTAATAACATTACTTACTTCATTGTCGGGTATGCATCGTCGAAAAATTTGGTCAGGACAATACTTAAACAAGTAAGGATCATCCCAATAAAATTTTTTAACTTCTATCAAGAATTTATTCTTATCCTGTGAATTCCAATGAGAAGGCATTTTATTTGTCACAATAAAATTTACAATGTTAGCAAACCAGGGCATAATAGTAGCATAAAACAACTGATCATCTGGAAAATTTTCATTTATTGGTATTTCATTATGAGATGATTCAGTCATTATTCTAGATAAATGATCGGCTACGACATTTTCTTTTCCTTTTTTATCTTTAATTATAATATCAAATTCTTGTAACAATAAAATCCACCGTATTAATCTTGGCTTAGCATCTTGTTTATTTGATAAATATTTTACGGCAGAATGATCAGTGTACACAATAGTAGTAGAACCAATTAAATAAGATCGAAACTTATCTAATGCAAATACTACTGAAAGTAATTCTTTTTCAGTAGTTGAATAATTTATTTGGGCACTATTTAAGGTTCTACTAGCATAATAGATTGCATACGGTTTTCCTTCTTTTCTCTGTCCTAACACAGCTCCTATAGCATAATCACTTGCATCACACATTAATTCAAATGGTAAAGACCAATCTGGAGGTTGTAAAATAGGTGATGTAATTAAAAGATTAATTATTTTTTTAAAAGCATTTTCACATTTCTGAGTCCATTCAAATTGTGTATCTTTTGTTAAAAGATTCGAAATTGGTTTAGATATTATGCTGAAATTTTTTATAAACCTTCTATAAAAACCTGCATGACCCAAGAATGATCGAACTTCTTTGACCGTTTTTGGTGATGTTAAATTAGCAATAACATCAACTTTGGCTTTATCAACTTCAATTCCTTTTTCAGATATCACATGACCTAACACAATCCCAGATTTAACCATATAATGACATTTTTCCCAATTTAAAACAAGATTTTTTTCTTCACATCGTTTTAATACTTCTTCTAGGTTTTTAAGACAATTTTCAAATGAGTTTCCAAAAACAGTTATATCATCCATAAAAACTTCTACAAATTCTTCAATCATATCACTGAAAATACTTAACATGCATCTTTGAAAAGTAGCCGGAGCATTACATAAACCAAATGGCATTCTTTTAAATGCAAAAGTTCCGAAAGGACAAGTGAAAGTAGTTTTTTCTTGATCTTCTAATGATATAGGTATTTGATAATACCCCGAATACCCATCAAGAAAACAGTAATAAGAATTTCCTGCTACTTTTTCTAGAATTTGATCTAAAAATGGTAGTGGGAAATGATCTTTTCTAGTTGCATCATTTAATTTTCTATAATCAATACACATACGCCAACTAGATGGAATCCTAGCTTGTAATAACTCTCCCTTTTCATTTTTTATAACAGTGATGCCTGACTTTTTAGGTACTACTTGTGTTGGACTTACCCATTTACTATATGAGATGGAATAGATAATTCCAGCGTCTAATAGTTTTAATACTTCATTCTTAACAACTTCTTTCATATGTGGATTTAACCTTCTTTGTGGTTGTTGATATGTTTTAGCATTTTCTTCCAAATGAATTTTATGTGTGCAAATTAAAGGATTTATACCTTTTATATCTTTCAAAGTCCATCCAATTGCATTTTTATATTTCTTAAGTAATTTTATTAAATCTTCTTCTTGATTTGGTAGAAGAGTGGAAGAAATTACAATAGGAAATGTTTTATTTTTACCAAGAAATACATATTTCAATTCGAATGATTAAACTTTTAATTCAAGTTTTGTATTATCATCTTTTTTAAAATTATTTTCAGACTCAAAACATTCTATTGAAAAAACTTCATATTGTTGATTTAAGTTTTCTTCTTGTATATTTTCTTCCATATATGTTTCAATTTCATTATCATATTCATTTTCATTAATACTTGGTTGTTTACATAAATTGAACACATTAAGTTCTAGAGTCATATTTCCAAAAGACAATTTCATTATTCCATTTCGACAATTAATTAAAGCATTTGAAGTTGCTAGAAATGGTCGTCCCAATATTACTGGAATTTCATTATGTACTTGTATTGGTTGTGTATCCAAAACAATAAAATCTACAGGATATATGAATTTATCAACTTGAACCAACACATCTTCTACAATACCTCTAGGTATTTTGATTGACCTATCCGCCAGTAAGAGAGTAACAGAGGTGGGTTTTAATTCTCCTAAATTAAGTTTTTCATAAACTGCATAAGGAAGTAAATTCACACTTGCTCCCAAATCTAATAATGCTTTTTTAATTTTATTTTCTCCAATAATACATGAAATTGTTGGACAACCAGGATCTTTATATTTTAAACTAGAATTATTTTGAAGAATAGAACTTACTTGTTCAGCAAAGAATGCTTTCTTCTTCACATGCAATTTTCTCTTCACCGTACATAAGTCTTTTAAAAATTTTGCATATGAAGGTACTTGTTTAATAGCATCTAATAATGGAATATTTATCTTTACTTGTTTAAAAACTTCATAGATATCATAATCATTTTTTTGTTTTTTATGATTTGTTAATGCATGAGGAAATGGTGGAGGTTTATTTGATTCATTTACTATTTCAGATGATTTATCATTCAACGTATTATTTTTAGAATTTAAGGTATCATCATTCTCAAAAGTATCAGCATTATCATCCTTACTCTTTGATTTTAAATGATCATTGTTTTCATTACTATATGGATCATTAACTATTTACCATCACCCGCCTATCATATTGCCAAGGTCTACCCAACAAGATATGACATGCATGCATGCATGGTTACCACATCACACAAGATCTCATCCACATACTTCCCAATAGCAAAAGGCACTAGCACTTGTTTTGTAACCTTTACCTCTGCACAATCATTCAAGCATTGAAGCCTATATGGTTGAGGATGCTTTAATGTAGGTAAACCCAATTTTTCTACCATCTCAACACTTGCCACATTAGTACAATTCCCCATCTATGATGAGATTGCAAACCTTTTGATTTACAAAACACCTAGTATGGAACAAGTTCTCTCGTTGGTTAGTCTCCCCCTCCTTGACTTGGGCACTCATGATTCGCCTAGTCACTAGTGCTTCACCTACAACCGCCTCATAACCCTCGTCAGGATCCTCTAATGCAGGCATCTCATCATCATCATCATCACCCTCACTATGAGATTCATACTCACCATAGTCATTTAAAATCATTACCCTTTTATTAGGACATTCACTAGAAATATAACTTAATCCTTGACACCTAAAACATTTAACATCTCTAGATCGATTAGAAGGAGTTTCAGATTTACCTTGCACTCCTTGTTTAGGCGCCTCTTGTTTGGTCTCAACCTTGGGCTTGATCACCACCTTATTTTCATCACGTTTTGCCACATTTGGTCGCCAAGAAGATGATGAACCCCCGGTTTGATTGGTGCGTCCAACTCCACGCCTCTTGAGTTGTTGCTCGACTTTTATGGTCATTTGTACCATTTCGTCTAGATCCAAGTAGTGCTGTAGCTCCACTTGATCTTGAATCTCCCTGTTCAAACCACAAAGAAAACGAGCCATCGTCGCCTCACTATCTTCCTTAATATTTGCCCTAATCATGACTACCTCCATCTCCTTATAGTAGTCCTCAACACTCCTTACCCCTTGCCTCAAAGTTTGTAGCCTCTTAAACATCTCCCTATAGTAGTGGTTGGGCACAACCCTCTTCCTCATGACCCTCTTCATCTCATCCCAAGTTTCAATGGGTCTCTCATCATACCTCCTCCTAGTGGTCACTAATTGATCCCACCAAATGAGAGCATAGTCTAGAAATTCCACCACCGCCAACCTAACCTTCTTTTGTTCGGAGTAGTGGTGACATTCAAACAAAAACTCTACCCTCCTTTCCCATTCTAAGTATGCCTCCGGTCAGATTTCCCATAGAACGAAGGAATCTTCATCTTAATACTACCCATGTTACGATCCTCCATATTCCCGTCATTGTATCTACCCTGTGTGGCTTCTCTCCCTCCTCTACCAAATCCACTACCTCTTCCATTCCTACCCCAATTTTCATTTTGGCTCTCCTCATCTCCTCCCAAATCAGAATCTTCCTCTTCTTCTATCCTATCCAAATCTTTAGGCTTAGGTTTATCTCCACTAGTACTAACTTCAAGCCAATCCAACCGCTCATGTAATGGCTCCAACTCTTATCTTCATCATCCTACTAAAATGTCCAAACAACGCCTCCATTTGGACCTTAGACAACCCCGGGTTCGAACTATCTCCTACCTCCTTCTCCATTTAATTTCAGATCTGTACCTGCAAGAAAACGTTAGTAGAAAACAAAATATTTCTCAGCCAAATCCTCACGGTCACTCCAAAGAAAAGTCGCTCGTCACTCCACTCTAGTTTTTTTTTTTTGCTCACAACAAATACTCACCGTTCACTCCAAAAAAAATTCACCCGCACTCAAGTATTTTCACTCAAATTTGATAGTATTCTCGAAGGTATGATCAAGCTTTGTATTTGTATATCAAACAATCAAGTTCAACTTGTGAACAAATGTGATCGACTCACTTAGACTGCGTAGACAAGCAATAGAACAAAATACCAAAAAGAAATAATAATGAATTTTTGGATTTTTCGTACTTTTTTTTTTTGCTGAGTACTTACTCGAAAATCCTAACAAAAAAATCACCAAAAATTTCAAAAACTGACGAAGAACGATATACTAAAAATATAGATCTGAAAAAAAAGAATGAATAGATAACAGATCTGATAATAGACGAGATAATAACGTGATAAACTTACTTGAATTCAATGAACCTAAGCTCTGATACCAAATGATATGAATCCACGTACGTAAGAAAATCAAACACGATTATTCTAGAACCGCGCCCTAAATTCAATAACGTTAAAAAGGATTCGTGTTGTGTCCCGATCTTTTGAATCAAGTGTGTGCTTGATTTTCACCTCTAAACTATAAAAAATTTAGCAACAAATAATCACAAAGAAAACAATCGAAACTATAACGAACCTTCAAAGAACATGCCCTTGACAATCCGCGTAAGAACGATCGACAAACGCCACAAACTTAAAAACTTTGATAAGTTTGATTTTTGATTACAAAGCAAAAGCCTTGAAAGTTGAGAGAAAAATCTCAAAAGTTTGATATTCAATCAATAATAATGTTTCTTCTCCTCAAAATTTCATCCATAATATTGTGTACAATCTAAAGATTCTCAAAATCAAGTTACCAAGATCAATTAAACTCTAACTAGGAAACTAAAGATTTTCTCGCATCTGACTCGCGCTCGGGCGGTAGGATATTACCGCTCGAGCGCCGAGGGTTATGGACTATTCGCGCTCGGGAGGTAGAAAATGACAGCTCGGGCGCCGCATGTTCTGGAAATCAACTCTTGGGCAGTACGTTTGGCGCTCGGGCGATAGTATTTTACCGCTCGGGCGCGGAGCATTCTGGACGTTTTCTTCAGTCGTCACTTGAATGGTGTTCTTATGACTCCCAAACTTACTCCCATGCATCACGAACCCTTCAGCACTCTGCACCTTGCTTGTAAGTCCTTCTTCATTGCTCATAAGCCCTTGTAGTGCCTCTTTGAATTTCTTTAGCCGTCCTCTCTGTTAGAGTAGATGCCCTGTAAGCCAACTGTTGGCTAGGGAATTTATTGACTCAGTTGTAATAAACAATCTTTATTTTAATATAATTTACTTTTTAATGGTTTTGTTGTACTTTATCTGTATACCCATGCAAGCAGCATAGATAAAGTCCTTGATTATGCTTTAATACAAATGAATCGTAATTCGATGTTGAAACTCATTTGTAAACACTGCATATTCTAAATTCGTTCCTAGTCGATTCAGCCGCCTAAAACAGGGATAAAGGTCGCTCGAGCTCGAGACTAGCATCTGTGATGTTGTGTACTGCGTTTCTTGGTAAGGGCATAGAGATGTCCAAACATACAGATGGGTAGTCATATGATGATTATACTGAACAACCCTCCCTCGGACTTTCCAAGTGGTTATCATTCATCGAGAGGATAAGTCCGTGGTTATGATTGTACACCATTAGTCCTTACGACCCGGGACAACACTGAGGCTCTATATGCTAGGGCTGTGCTTTGACTCGTTTACCGGCTCCAGGAGAGTCATCAGGTGGCGAGGTTGGGTATAGTTGCGACACATATAGGAGCCAGTGCATTGTAGTCGGGGATTCACCGCTCACCTACGGGTGTGGATATCCTATGTGATCTGATGTAATAATAGTGCATGGAATCTCTGGCCAGAGTATGAGATGTACGTTAGAGAAAGAGTTCTCCAATAGTACACGCGATGCCACTATTATAGTTGTCACATAGTTATCGAATTAATATGCAACCCTCGATGAACCAATGGTTGCAGATTCGATCGGGATATATGAGATGAAGGGACCGTACTGTACGTTAATCATAATCGACTGGTTCTTGTAGGCACTATCAGCGATACCTAGGGGATCATGGGGCGATGCTACTAGACGCTCTTACCATGATCCGATGGGTGCAATCAGAAATGAGTTCTGACATTCTTGATCAAGGTGTTGATGAAAAGAATGGGGCTAACTAGGGTAAGCCCGAATAAGAATAAGTGTTATTCTGAATCACAAAGAGTTGTGAACCCACGGCTAGCTGTATCCCTGAACCATTGAGGGTCACACAAGTACTGGATCATTTATTCCCGTTGAGAGAATAAATTCAAGTAGTTGAATTTATATATTATAGTAAATTCAAGGAGTTGAATTTATGATAATTAAATTTTGAGAGAATAAATTCAAGATGTTGAATTTATATTATGATATAGTAAATTCAAGGAGTTGAATTTATGATAATTAAATTTTGAGAAAATAAATTCAAGGAGTTGAATTTATGAGATAATAAATTCAAGAAGTTGAATTTATGAAATATGGAGAGAATAAATTCAAAGTGTTGAATTTATAAAACTTGAGAATTTAATTTATTAAACTCAAAAGTTGAGTTTATTGAATATTAAATTTTGGAGGTAATAAAATTCAAGGAGTTGAATTTATAATAAATTCAAATGTTGAATTTATAATGGATTTAATTTAATAAATTCAAATGTTGAATTTATAAATGATTTAAATTAAATGTAATGGGTGTATGTATTATGGGCTTGTAAGAGTACAAGACCAACATACAAATTATTAAGGTTTTTAATTGAACTTTAAAAGATTAATTAATTAATTAAACTAGTTGGACTAGAATAATTAATTGATTAAGCCCATTAAGTAATTAATTTATTAATGGGCCCTAAGTTTATATATATGTGTATTAGGCTTAGGGTTGATAAGAATTCATTCATAATTTTTCTAAAAACCTCTCCTCTCCTCTCAAAAGAATTTCGACCACCTTGAAGTAAATAGTTTGAGCCGTCTCTCAAATATTTTCTCCTACGCAAAATCTCTTCCATATTTTCTTGTGCAAATTGGAAGAGGAATAAATCATCTAGTCGTGGACCTGATTAGAAGGAAACAAGCTTTTGAAGAAAGTTCGTAGGGATTTCATCAAGAGCTATCTCCGCTAAACCCGGAATAGTTGGAGCCATGTGATTAATTCACCTAAGGTATGAAATTCCAACGCCCTATGAATGTTTATGATAAAACCATACGAGTGCCCAAATATAAACATATTTTGATTGTCAAAATAAAATAAAATTTTAAACTTTCGCTGCATTTGGGCACATAGAAATCGAGATCCAACACTCTCGTGATTGGTCCCTCCGGCAACTCTAAAGGATCCCATGCTTTCCTTGGAGCTTGACCATCCGTGTTCGCATCACTTATCGAGTGGAAACGTCCTAGTTTATGGTTGTACACCATTAGTCCTTATGACCCGGGACAACATTGAGACTCTATATGCTAGCGTTGTACTTTGACGGGTTTACCGACTCTCATGGGGTCATCAGGTGGCAAGGTTGGGTGTTCTGTCAAAACATATGNTGAAGGGACCGTACTGTACGCTAACCATAATTGAATGGTTCTTGCAGGCACTATCATTTGATACCTAGGGAATCATGTAAGCGATGCTGCTAGGCGTTTAACATGATTGGTTGGGTACTATCAGACTTGAGTTCTGACGTTCTTATTATCAAGGAGTTGATAATTAGGAATGGAGCAATTGGGGTATACTTGTATAAGGACATGTTTAGTCCGAATCACATGGAGATGTGAACCCACGGCTAGTTGTATCAGTGAACCATTGAGGGCCACACAAGTACTAGCTTTTCTAGATCCCGTTGAGAAGTAAAATAGTTCAATGTGTTGAACGGCTTATAAATGAGTTTATAAGCGTAAGAAAAAATAGAAGTATGACTTCTATGAGAGAATGTAACTTTTAATTTATGAATGTGTTCTTAAAATTAAAAGTTGGCCAAATAAATAATGTATTTGAAAATTGTGATTTTCATAAACATTATTATGGACTAAATTAAATTAATTCAATTGTTGAATTATTTAAACACTATTGGACCTAGTGGAGTCCAAATAATAAAATAATTAAAGTGTTGAATTAATTAAATAACATTGGGTGCTGTAGAGTCCAATTAGAAATAATTATTAAACTAGTGGGCTTGAGTAAAATCAAGTAAATGTTAAATGGTCTCAAATGTGTTTGAGACATTTAAATAAAGTCCATGGGCTTTATAATTGATACAAGACCTAATAGGTTTTGTATGCTTGGGAGGTGAAGAGTTGGGGAATACTTTTTCATTAAAAAATTGCATGGCATGCAAAAAGTGGTCTCTACTTTTTCAAACACCAAGACAACTCATCCTTCCCCATTCTCCGAAGCCTTGGCCGAAATTTTTGAAAAAAAAAACTCTCTCAAAAATTTCTCTCATCTTGTTCTTCAATAGTTGGAGAAACAATACTCTTCTCAAAGAAAAATGCCATACATTTTCTAGTGCAAGTATAAGGTGGATCTTCCTAGTTAGTTGTGGGCTTGATTTTGAAGGAAGGACTCAAGAACAAGGAGAGCTTGTAGATTTGTCTTGCCTTTGAAGATCCAAGTTGTCTACAACTTGGTTGGAGCCATTACAGCAATCTTTGAGATTGATAGGTAACATTTTAAACACCATAGGAATGTCATAGTTGTGGTTTTGTATTTGCTACACATAATAGTTGAGGTATTCGAATTTTTGCTTGAAAATATTTTGGAAAACTTCCGTTGCGCATTTGAACACCCGTAACCGATCCTCTTTCAAGTGGTATCAGAGCTAAAGATACTATTTTGTGTAGCATTTACATAATATTATATTGAGTTCGATTTCTAACCGCATGAGATGGATTTTTGCAACTAATCGAAGGCCGTTTTTTGGGCAACTTTGGGCAGCAAGTTGCTGCCCATTTCAGGCAGCTCGGGCTGCCCATGGGGTTGCCTATTTCGGGCAGCAAGGGCAGCCTGAGGGGCTGCCCGAACGGCCCCTTGTTTATAATTAAAAAAAAATTTTGTGAGTTGGCCGGAATCCGGCGACGGCGATGACGACTAGGGTTTCCAAAAGTGTTTTGGATTACTAAAGTTTCATGGGCCTTGAAGTTGTTGGGCCATTAGATGGCTAATACAATTTGTGAATTTAAATAGGCCAAAATGTTTTTGGTGAAAAATGATTTTTTGGGCCCTTAAGTTTAAATTTACAAAAGTTGCAAATATTTTCTCATGAAATAAATAATTTAAGTTGGACTTTAATTATTTATAGTAAATGGTGATTTACAAGAAATTCGTTTATAAATAAATTAATTAGAAAGTAGACAAAGGAGTTTGTATACTTTGTTAATTTAGTTTATAATCGTGGCGGTTAGTGATTGGATCAAGATATAAAATATTGGATCAATTAATTATTGTGATAATTAATTGATGGTGTATGATATGTGATATTATGCATGAAGGATGATCAAAGTCCAAGCCCAATTTGCTAGGTGTATGCTAGGATTTTTTGTATTGAATGATTGTAATAATTATCAAATTAAAGTGGGCTTGGTTTATGGCCCGTTCCCACCCCCCATGAGATGTATCCCTATTTGCTATGGATATTTATTTGTAAATATTAGTACAGTGGAAGATCAAGATTGGAAGATGATGGCCTTGATGATTATGAAGATCGAAGACATGTAAATATTGGAAGCTAATGTAATAGTTGCATTTGCATCCCATGCATTTCTCTAGGATTGGACCTAGGCCCGTGTTTAGCTCACACGGGCCATTAGTATTGGGGCGATTGATCATCCTTGTTTGTTTACTGTTTATAATATATGCATGATATGTTATAAATAATGAGTATGTGCTTTATTATTATGATAATAACAAAGTTGCATGAATCCGGCAAACATACGATCAAACATGGCGAGCTTTTAAAATAAAATAATGATGAGACCTTTCAAAACTAAAAACCCTCATTTTGAATAAGATTAAAAATTAATATCAAGCCCGAAAAGGGAATTATAAAGTTGTTTATAATTTCCATGTCTTCCATCGACAATGAGTGCATGATGAACGTTACCCATGTTCGGGGCTCGGCTTATATTATTGGGGGGGCCATGGGTGCCGGAAAGCTGTGACATCCATTGACATGGTGATGTGAACTACGTGGAACTCCCATGATTTCGGCTCATATTATTGAGGGAACTCATGGGACCGTCCATTAAGGTTCAACGTCGATGGGTAAGGCTTGACACGTAAAGATGAACGACGTCATATTATTGGGTCCTCATCAAACGTGAGACAAAAGTTTACGTTAAGGGTTGCATTGTGATGCAATTGTAAACTACTTTTTAGGAATTATGATTAGCTGATATTATTCGGGATCATAATTCGCTAATTGGACCTTACGTACCTACTGAGGAAAGGAGTTTCCCGTTTTCACTAGAGGGTAATGAAAGATGTCAAAACAGTGGGAGCGAAAATTTGTGAAGTAAAAGTCCATACTTCATATCTTACTAAATATTTTAAAATAGTCAATAACATTTATCTGTTTTACTTTTCAGTTCAAATTTTGACAATGGCTTCGATTCGCAATCCGCTATCTGCAATACTCGAAAAACACATATTAACTGGACCTAATTACCTCACTTGGCTAAGAAACCTGAAAATCTTCTTGAATTCGAAAAGTATAGCGTATACACTTACTGAGTCGCCCCCCCCTCTTGAGGCTCCGACTGACTGCACTCTTAAGGAATTGCAGACTTACAAGGAATGGTGTGACCATGACTTGAAAGCCAAAGTTTTATATGCAGGCTTCTATGAATGATGAGAAGCCGGTTCTTTATGTGGGTTCTTCATCTGGCATAAAGATTGATCCATGTGGGAAGGGAAAGAAGCGTTCTTTCCAACATCCCAAGAAGAACGTGCCCTTGAAGAGGCAAACTCCGAGTCCCGCTGTGGCAGCCACACCAGTGAAGGCTGACAAGACTGTTGACATCTGTCACCACTGCAAGAAGCCTGGACATTGGAGGCGTAACTGCAGAGAATATCTTGCCCAGCAAGGTTCTGGAAATGGTATGTTCTTTATCGAAGTAAACATGTCAATTAACTCTACTTCTTAGGTATTAGATACCGGCTGTGGCTCACATCTCTGTAATGAGTTGCAGGTGATGGGAAGAAGTAGGAGAATAAGGGAAGGTGAGACCTTCTTGAGGATGGGGAATGGAGCAAGAGTTGCTGCCAAGGCTATTGGAGATGTTTACTTGCTTTTGAACAATGATTTTAAGTTAGTTTTAAGAGATGTTTTGTTTGTACCAGATTTGGTGAAAAACATTATTTCCATTTCTATGCTTGATAAAGATGGATGTTCTTGTTTATTTAGCAAAGGTGTTTGCAACATTTAAAAGAATGAATGTTTAATTGGTATATGAGAACTTGAAAACGATCTCTACAACTTAAAATTGAAAGATATTCCACTAAACAATGTCCAAGCTATAACAACAACAAACAAGCAAAAACTAGATACTCTAAATTCGGCACAATTGTGGCATGCTCGATTAGGACATATTTCCCTAAGAAGGATGAACAAGGTAGTGGGAGTGGGCATGTTTGATATGTCTGATATTAATGCTCTCGCGACTTGTGAATCCTGTCTAAAAGGAAAAATGACCAAAATTCCCTTTAAGGGCCATGTGGAGCGAGCCAAAGGGTTATTGGATTTGATCCATACCGATGTGTGAAGTCCGCTTAGCATCACCACTATGCATGGACATGCCTACTTCATCACCTTTACCGATGACTTTTCGAGGTATGGGTATGTGTATTTGATGAAATACAAGTCTGAAGCCTTTTAAAGGTTCAAAGAATTCAGAAGTAAAGTAGAGATACATTTGGAACGAAACATCAAGTCACTTTGATCGGATCGAGGTGGTGAGTATTTGAGTGCCGAGTTCCAAGAGTATCTTAGAGAGAATGAGATTCTCTCGAAGTGGACTCCTCCCGCTACACCGCAGTTGAATGGTGTTTTGGAGCGTCGTAACCGGACTTTGATGGACATGGTTCGGTCTATGATGGGGTTCACGGAGTTGCCGCCATCCTTTTGGGGATATGCGCTTGAGACAGCGGCACTGTTGTTGAACAATGTCCATTCAAAGGCAGTTGAAAAGACACCATATGAGATATGGATGGGTAAGCCTCCCAAATATTCTTATCTTAGAATATGGGGGTGCCCTGCTTATGTGAAGCAGGTAGTGGGAGATAAATTGGATAGTCGATCCATTTTATGCTACTTTGTGGGATATCCAAGGAATTCAGTTGGATACTATTTCTATCATCCCCAAGAAACAAAGGTGTTTGTTTCTAGGAATGCAACTTTTTTAGAAAAAGGAATTTCTATTGGATTGAAAAGGGAAGATGATAGAACTCGAAGAGGTTCGAGAGACCCACAATTGAAGAACCCACACCCGAAGAGCCAAGAGAGGAGATACAAGCTCCTAGAAGATCCGAGAGAGTCTCGAGACCACCTATGAGGTATGGTCTGCTTCTTGAAGAGGGCCATGATGAGCCTATCCATGGATGTGATCCAAGGACATTCAAGGAAGCGTTATCTGATGCCGATTCATCCAAGTGGCTTGAAGCAATGGAATCTGAGATGAATTCCATGCATTCGAACCAAGTGTGGAACCTTGTGGATCCACCTGAGGGAACTGTTCCCATAGGGTGTAAATGGATTTACAAGAGGAAACTTGGGGCGGATGGGAAGGTATTGACCTTCAAAGCGCGATTGGTGGCAAAATGATATACTCAAAGACAAGGAGTTGACTTTGAGGAAACCTTTTCTCCAGTTGCAATGTTCAAGTCGATAAGGATATTGCTAGCCATAGCTGTATGGTATGACTATGAGATATGGCATATGGATGCCAAGACAGCCTTTCTTAATGGGGATATTAAGGAAGAGATTTACATGTCTCAACCTGAAGGGTTTACATCTGTCGGAAGTGAGCATATGGTATGCAAACTTCAGAGATCTATTTATGGTCTAAAGCAGGCATCTAGGAGTTGGAACCTCAGATTCAATAGTACAATCAAAGAGTTTGGTTTTACTAAGAATCCTGTGGAACCCTGCTGTGTGTATAAGAAGTTCAGTGGGAGTGCTGTGACATTCCTGGTGCTTCATGTTGATGACATTCTACTCATTGGGAATGATGTAGGAATGTTGTAATCAACTAAAATATGGCTAACAAGTAAGTTCTCGATGCAGGACTTGGGTGAAGCATCTTTTGTAATAGGAATACATATCTATAGAGATAGATCAAGAAGATTTCTTGGTCTCACCCAGTCCACATACATCGATACCATCGTGAAGCGGTTCTCGATGGATGAGTCCAAGAAAGGACATCTACCAATGTGTCATGGCGTGTCCCTATCCAATTCTATGTCTCCCAAGACTGATGCAGAGATATCGGCGATGACAAGCATTCCTTATGCATCTGTGATTGGTAGCATCATGTATGGGATGATATCTACACGTCCTGACGTGGCTTTCGCACTAAGTGTAGTGAGTAGATATCAATCAAACCCTGGTCTTCCACATTGGAAAGCTGTGAAAGACATCCTCAAGTATTTGAGAAGGACCAATAAGTTGTTCTTGGTCTATGTGGGTGGAGAACTGAAATTGGAAGGCTATATCGACTCTAGCTTCCAAAGCGATATCGATGACTCGAAGTCAACCTCTGGGTTCGTATTCATGCTCATTGGTGCTGCTGTCTCTTGGAAGGGTTCCAAGAAAGACAGTACTGCGGATTCCACCACTGAGGCCAAATACATTGCTGCATCAGCTGCAGCAAAGGAGGCTGTTTGGATAAGGAATTTCGTCCAAGAGTTGGGCGTCATTCCTAATGGAGTTGCTCCTGTCCCGTTGTTTTTTGACAACAGGGGAGCTATAGCTCAAGCAAAGGAGCCCAGGTCTCATCAGAAGTCCAAACATGTATTGAGAAAGTACCACATCCTCCAAGAGATTGTGGAAAGAGGAGAAGTGTCGATTGACAAAGTCGGCTCCGCAAATAATGTTGCTGATCCGCTAACTAAGCCTTTACCTGTACCATTATTCGAGAAGCATCGCGAATCGATGGGTTTGAAGCATATGGGTAGTTGGCTCTAGTGCAAGTGGGAGATTATTAGAGTAGGTGCACGTCGAGCCAAGTGTTGGTCGAGTGTTAACAATGAAACTCTATGTATAAACAGTCTTTATTTTAATAATATTTGAAATTATTGTTTTGGCACTTTTTTATCTGTATACCTATGCTAGTTGCATAGATAAAGTCCTTGAATATACAAATAGTAGAAAAAATATGAGATGCTCATATGATGAGTATCATGAAACTCATATTTGCAATACTGTATATTCTAAACAGTTCCTAGTCGATTCAGCCGCCGCTAAGAAGGATATAGGCCGCTCGAGTTCGAGAATAGTATCTGCGATGTGAGTACCATGTTTCATTGGTAGGGGACATTGTCATGTTCAAGCATGCAGATAGGTGCTCCTGATAGAGTGCACTGAACAACCCTCCATAAAAAACTTTCCAAGTGGTTCTCACTTATCGAGTGGAAACGTCCTAGTTTATGGTTGTACACCTTTAGTCCTTATGACCCGGGACAACATTGAAACTCTATATGCTAGCGTTGCACTTTGACTTGGTTACCGACTCTCTTGGGGTCATCAGGTGGCAAGGTTGGTGTTCTGTCGAAACATATAGGAGTCGATGCATTGTAGTCGGGGACTTCTTGGTCTTTTGTGTCCACTATTCGGATAGGGACTTCTTCGTATTTGAGTCCTTCATTGAGATTTCCTTCAATCATCAGTGGTGTAACTTTAAGAACATGACTCGGATCTGGAACATATTTCCTCAGCTGTGAGATGTGGAAAACATTGTGAATCTTGGACATATCAGGCGTCAAGGCAAGACGGTAGGCTAAGGTTCCCACCTTTTCCAATATTTCGAACGGTCCCACATATCTCGGGTTTAACTTTCCGGATTTATTGAACCGAACCACTCATTTCATGGGAGAGACCTTCACATAAGCCTTTTCACCGATCTCCAATTCCAACGGTTTTCTCTTCAAATCTGCCCAGCTTTTTTGTCTATCTTGGGCTGTCTTGAGCCTTTTCTTGATTATGGCTACTTTGTCAATGGTTATTTGAATGAGCTCTGGTCCAGTAACAGCCTTTTCTCCGACTTCATCCCAGTATAGAGGTGATCTACACTTTCGGCCATACAGAGCCTCATACGGAGCTATCTCGATGCTACTGTGATAGCTGTTGTTATAGGCAAATTCTATCAGGGTAACTGTTCACTCCAGTTTCCAGGAAAATCCACGGCACATGCCCTCAGCATGTCCTCGAGGGTTTGAATTGTTCTCTCGGTTTGGCCATCAGTTTGTGGGTGATAAGCCGTACTTAGAGTTACTTTGGTTCCCATGGCCTTCTGAAAGCTTTTCCAAAATCTTGATACAAATCTTGGGTCTCTGTCAGACAGTATACTTACTGGGACTCCGTGTAGTCTCACTATGTTGTCCATATATAATGTAGCTAACTTGTCCAAGTTGTAATTCATCCGCACTGGCAAGAAATGTGCAGACTTGGTCAATCTGTCCATGATTACCCAGATCCCATCGTGACCTTGCCTTGATCTTGGTAGTCCAACTACAAAGTCCATTGATATGTTATCCCACTTCCATTTCAGTATTTCCAATGGCTGTAAAAGTCTTCCAGGCCTTTGATGTTCTGCCTTGACTTGTTGACAGGTTAGGCATTTGGAAACAAAGACGGCTACGTCTTTCTTCATTCCATTCCACCAGTAGTTGTTCTTCAGGTCTCTGTACATTTTGGTGCTTCCAGGATGTACTGAAAATCTCGATTTATGTGCCTCGGTCATTACTTCTTCTCGAATTCCATCGACATCAGGCACATACAATCGCCCTCTCGTCCGAAGGATACCATTCTCATCAATTTGAAATTCTGGAAGTTTTCCTCCTTGGATCCGTTCTTTAATTTTAAAGATGGAGGTGTCTTGGCTGCTTCAATTTGATGGTTTCCCGGAGTCTTGATTGTGATGATAGTGAAGATAAGCTTACTTTTCCAAAGTTTCTTCGGCTTAAAGCATCTGCCACCTTATTCGCCTTACCCGGATGATAATTGATTACCAAATCATAATCTTTTAGAAGTTCCATCCACCTTCTTTGCCTCATATTTAATTCTTTTTTGGTGAAAATGTACTTGAGGCTCTGGTGATCAGTAAAAACTTCACATTTTACTCCATAAAGGTAGTGCCTCCAGATTTTAAGCGAAAATACCACTGCGGCTAACTCCAAGTCATGAGTGGGGTAATTCTGCTCATATGGTTTTAGTTGCCGTGAGGCATAAGCAATTACCTGACCCTCTTGCATAAGTACACACCCTAATCCTCCTTTTGAAGCGTCACTATATACTGTGAAGTCCTTTCCATCTTCAGGGAGAATTAATACTGGTGTAGTTGCGAGTTTTGTTTTCAGGGTTTCAAAACTCTTCTCACATGCTTCATTCCAAATGAACTTTGAGTTCTTTTGAGTAAGTTTAGTAAGAGGAATGGCAATTGACAAAAATCCTTCCACGAACTTCCTATAATAGCCTGCTAAACCAAGAAAACTCCTTACTTCAATTACTGTCTTTGGTTGTGGCCAATCCCTGATTGCCTCTACCTTCTTTGGGTCTACTGACACCCCAAATTCAGAAATTATATGTCCTAGGAACGCCACACTTTTTAACCAAAATTCACACTTCTTGATTTGGCATATAGTTCCTTTTCTCTCAGCATTTGCAACGTGAGACGTAAATGTTCTCGGTGTTCTTCCTCACTTGGTGAGTATACCAAGATATCATCAATAAACATAACCACAAACCTGTCGAGGTATGGTTTGAACACTCGATTCATCAGGTCCATGAATGCTGCAGGAGCATTTGTTAGACCAAAAGGCATTACTATGAATTCAAAATGTCCATATCTTGTTCTAAACGCAGTTTTAGGGATATCTTCTGCTTTGACCTTTAATTGATGATAACCAGATCTTAGATCGAGTTTTGAGAAGACTTTGGCTCCTTTTAATTGATCAAAAAGGTCGTCTATTCTCGGAAGTGGATACTTATTCTTTATAGTGATCTTAGTTAATTCTCGGTAGTCAATGCATAACCTCATGCTTCCGTCCTTTTTTTTTACGAACAGCACTGGGGCTCCCCACGGGGATGCACTGGGGCGAATCTGTTCCTTGTCTAGTAATTCCTGAAGCTGTTCTTTTACCTCCTTTAATTCTGCTGGAGCCATTCGGTATGGTGCCTTTGATATGGGTGCAGCACCAGGGACCAAGTTGATTTCAAATTCTACTTCCCTATCAGGTATCTCCCCCGGTAGTTCTTCGGGAAAAACTTCTGGAAATTCTTGAACAATTAAAATATCTTCCAACTTCGGGGTTTCTTCTTCTTTAATCTCATTGATCATTGCCAGATAAATTTCCTCTCCTCCTCTAATGGCCTTCCAGGCTTGTGATGCAGATAGCAGAGATTTTCTTTCTTTGGATTTTCCGTGATATACGACTTCCTCTTTGGTCGGAGTCTGAAGTTTAATTTCTTTCTTTTGACAGTCTACTATGGCATGGTTTTTAGCCAACCAGTCCATTCCAAGAAGGATTTCAAACTCAACCATATTGAGTTGAATCAATTCTACTTCGAAAGTTTGTTTGCTGATACCAATTTTACAGTTTCGATACACCTTATGTGTCTCAATTATTTTACTTGCCGGTGTTGCCACTCTTAATGGTTCACTAAGAGTGTCATGTTCAAGTTTAAGCTTTTTAGCAAATCTTCTAGACACAAACGAGTGCGTAGCACCACAATCAAACAAGGCATATGCAGGCATTTGATTGAGTAAGATAGTACCTGCCACCACTTCGTTGGTGTTATCAGCTTCCTCCTGCTTTATTGCATACACTCGTGCATTCGTCTTGTTTTCGTTTGGTTTGTTGGGTCCCGTCCCTTTTCCTTTATTCTTCGGACATTCTTTAATTCGATGACCCACCTGTCCACACTTGAAACATGCACCTGTCTTCCGATAGCATTCTCCTATATGATACCGTTTACAGGTGTCGCACCACTTCCCTTCCCTATTTCCAGTATTGCCAGAGCTTCCTTTGAAAGGCCCACCTGAGTAATTTTGCTTCTTAAACTTGGGACCATTTTGAGCAGATTGGTTAACCATCGGTCTTTTGTTCTTGTTTTCTTCCCCGCGGCGTTTGATATCTGTTTCTGCGCTCATTGCAGCGCCCATCAAATCCGCAAAAGTGTTTGGCTTGAATAATGCCAAAGCTGACTGAATACGGCTGTTGAGTCCTTTTTTAAAACGATGCATTTTTAGCGTTTCATCAAACATGATCGTTGGGACATAGGTTACCAGATCATTGAATCGTGAAGTGTATTCCATCACTGTCATGCCCAGAGCCTGTTTGAAGTTTTCGAATTCGCTCAACTTCTGCAGACGAAATTCGGCTTGGTAGTATTGTTTCAAAAACTCTCTCTTGTAAGTCTGCCATATGATCTCTTCCACTTCAGCTAGAGATGGTGACACAGTCTCCCACCTTTTCCTTGCTCGGTCCTCCAAAAATGGTGTCACGACCTCCACTCTCAATTCTTCAGGCTCTTCAAGTAAGTGTAGTTGTGATTCGACATTCTTAAGCCAGTTATGGCTGAATTCTGGATCCGGGTTCCCATCGAAATTCGGGACTCGATTCCTCCTGAGAGATTCAATAAGAGCTTGCAAGCAAGGTTCCAAGCCTCAAAGGAGTCGTGATGCATGGGAGTGAGCTTGGAGGCCAAATGAATGCTATTAAGAGCAGAGTAATGTGGATGGATCAGTGCCACAGCGCCTGGATTGAAGCGCCGCATCACTAGGAAGAGAACAACTAGCGCCTAGGCGCTAGATTGTAGCACCTAGGCGCTACTGAGTCGAAATACTGGCGCCTAGGCGCCACTGACAAGCGCTCCAGCAGCACTGCGGCGCTCCGCCTGCGGAAAAATATATTCTTTCCTTATTTTTAGCACTAGATAATTCGGTAGCTTATCTTTTGGTATCTTTTGAATTTGTAATCAATATATAGACGAAAATTAGCCATTGTAAACAATTATGCATTGAATTTTATGATATTTGTGAGTTTTTTCTCTCAATTTTCAAAGCTTTGCTTTGTATACACTTTGTGTTTTTTTCTCAAATCAAACTTATTAAAGTTTAACACTTTGTGGCGTTTGTCGATTATTCTTAATTCGGATTGTCAAAGACGAGTTCTTTGAAGGTTCGCTTGAATTTCAATTGTTTATCTCATAATATTTGTTGCTAAGTTCCTCGTAATTTAGAGGTGAATATTACAATCTTACTTGAAGCAAAAAGATCGGGACAACACAACCGTTTCTTTGTTCATCGAATCGAGGACGTGACTCTGTTTTTGAGAGCGTTCGATTTTCGTGATTGAAGAATCGCATCATTTCCTCCCCTTCTTCAAAAAGATTTGTCCTCAAATCTTGTCTACCTACGCAAATACGAAGCAAGTTAGTAATAACTAGGATTATATTAACAACATGCCTACCTTTAAGCTCAAGTTTGTAGGCGCTATCGTTTGCTCGCTCCATCAGCACTGGAAATCCCAACATCAACGTTGCCTTTTCTATAAACTCAACAACTTCGCCATATAACAAATAACAAATGACACCAAATGATAAGATACCATTAAGTATCACAAAAATTAAGTTCCTCCCCTTCTTAGACCTAGTTAACACAAAAATGAAATCCATACACATGTACGACCATAGCTCACTAAGAATAAGACTTAGTTCATGCACGATATAAAAATATAGCCGAAATGTCGATCTCTTATATGCAATGCATGTTTCACAACCCCACTCAATATGCCTCTTTATATGTAACCAACACATATAATCATGAATTATATCAACGATGAAATCACAACAATACTCCTCAATAACGAGTAATTCATAAAATGAACATAATATGAAAAATTTAATCTCCTTAAAATTATATTCATTACAATCATAAAAATTCTTATATCCGTTCATGCTCTTTCCAAAGTCATCATCAAACAAGTATGAATCATACAAATAGAACACACTGGATGTACTATCCATGTAAACATTTAACACATCACAAAGATTTGAGCATAATGCATACAATTCATGGTCATAACAAAGACACATCAATTCGGCAACTTTTGAAAAATCACAATCACTAACATTTAAATTTGATCCATGCAATTAAACTAGTGCGGAAAACTAGCGTCGATCCTCGGGTTATGTGCACCTTCAGTCCAGCAAAGTCAACCATCAAGACCTCCATTAACATATTCATAATCAATAGCACCTGCATCAATCACACCTAGTGAGTCTAAAGACTCAACACACCATAATCTTGATAACAACATATTACGTATACAAATCACATACAACGATGAAAAATATTTCTACTTAAAATATCGTTTTCATGAGGATGCATAAACTTTAAACATAACTATTTTCATAAACATTTTCATGTTGCATAAACTTTAAATAAAAACATTTTCATAATCTTTTCTTAAACATTTTCATATCGACATAAACATATTCATATCCATATCTATATTCGTATCCATATTCATATTCATATTCATATTCATGTTCGTGTTTGTTGAATTCAGATCGTGATTGTGACTCGTATTCTTCAAAGTATTGGGCGATGGATCCATCTATAAAAACCACAAAACTGGGCGGCGGGGACACCAGCGACACTCTCACCGGTCAACTGGGCCTTGACCAACGTATTAACATATTCGTATTCGTATTCATATCCGTATCCAAGGAAACACGATCGTCGGGCTCTCACTAAAACCATAACCCTCACGTTATCTCCAACATGTAGTAGTCACAATCCCTTCACATCCTTCAACATGTTATCATCACTTAATAAAAATCATGCATGTACATATCGTTTTATTTTGAAACCAAGCATGCCACACATTTTTTAAATGTCCCAATTATACCATAAAAATTCATGAACATTTAAAAATCATAATTTATCATATTAAAATCATAAGCATCTATAAACATTTTAAAATAAACATTTTAACAGATTAAAAATCGTAAACATTTAAAATAAACGTTTTAACATATAAAAATCACAAAAAGCCATAAACATTTTAAAATAACATGTTAATATCATAAATATTTAAAATAACATTTTAACATTAAAAATTTCATAAACATTTTAAAACAAACGTTTTAACATATTAAATCCTAAAAATCCATAAACATAAACATTTTAACATATTAAATCCATAAGCAATTAAAATATATTTTTTAACATATAAAAATTCTTGAACATTTAAAATAATCATATTAGCATATAAAACAGTATTCAGGACACTGCCATGACGTTTACTAATTTTCTAGGTGTGAAAAGACCGTTTTACCCCTGGACGTCAAATTTCACGTTTTTGACTTTTTTTTAATTTCATTGACTCTGACATGTCCCAAATAATTATTTAAGCCTACATGAATTTTCTCATATTTTTATTTAGCTTAAATCGAGGACTTTTAAATTAATCTTTAAATGTGACGTATTAATGCGTTTTAATCCCGATTTAAACCAAACCTTAATATGAAATTCCAAAATTAAAAACTTAGAATTTTAATAATTATTTAAGCTTAAACCTAATTTTTCATAATTTTTTAAAGCTTAAAACTAGGCGTTTCAATTAATTCGTTAATTAGCATTTCGTGCGGCGATTAAATCCCGAATAAATCCAAAACTCAATATTTTTATCCCAAATTTTTAACATAACCTTTTTATGATCTATTCTACCCTTCCAAGTCATGAGCCACACCCGTGGACCCATGGGTTCAATTTTTGTCTTTTAATTTTTGTTTTTGACACATTAATGAACACACCGAGCCAACTTCTAATTTACTCGAGCCACGCCCGAGCCACCTCAAGCCAAACCCGAGCGAACCCATCTAGGAACCCTCATGACCAAGCCCGAGTTCCTGCACCTAGCCCAGGCTCGTCCAAACCCTGCTGAAACTTGACCCAAATTCTGCATGTGTTGTGCATGTGTATCCTAGTATATCTTAGGACTCCTAGCTAGCCTAGGACACTTCCAGCCGCTAACCACTCGATCCCTCATGAACTTAACCCTCCCTGGACAATGCCTAGACCAAGCCCAGACCAACCCAAGCCCTTGAACTCGTGCCCGAAGCACTGCCCATGACAGCAACTTCTCGCGCAGCACATGCCTCCCTCACATTTTCTTGTTTTCTCTTGAGCCAGCAGCCAGCCCACCACTCCAGCCCCTAGCCCAGACCATATCCATCTTCCTTAGACCCTATAGTACCCTCCTGGCTCACCCCCAGGCCAGCCGTGAGCCCCTTTTTACAGCAACTCTGGAAACCTGCTCTCTCGCGCGAGTTGCACATCAAGTGCACTTCCACGTCTTTTGTTGCTAGGGCCCCAACCACCGAGCCACCTCTTGAACCAGCCCCACAAGCACTCTCCTAGGACCCTAAGGACCTAGCCTAGCCTAGCCCAGCCCCAAGCCCTAGGCCGAGCCACTTCTCCCCTGCAACAGCTGACAACCTGCGCAGCTTCTTGAAACTCTCGGGTGGTAGGACTCCTCCCAGCCATCCTAACTCGTGTCCTAGCGTGGCTAGGACCCCTTCCTAGACCCCTCACAAGACTCTAGTCCAGTCATGGTCCAACCGAACCAAGCTAAGCCACCATGTCAAGGAAAACGAGCCCTATGATCAAAGACGTTACGATTTCGATCCCGACTTGTTTTCTATTGTCGTTTGCGGCGTGTTGTGTAGTTCTAGGACTCCTTAAACTCGTGTAAAACATTCCTATAACATATCCTAATCAAAGCAGCCCCTTATACACATAAAAATCATGTTTTTGGACACAATCAAGCTTTAAAAAGATTCATGAAGATGCATGAACGAAAATATTCAAAGGTGCACTTGTTTTTCATTCAAAACTCAATTAAATAAATACTATGGTGTGATAGATGTTTTAAAAGAAGAATATGGCGTATCTTTGCGTATTTACGCACGAATAAACGTTAACGATTGCGAAGAACGGCGGCGAGAAACCTTGGGTGAATTTTCCTTAAATTTTTGAAACCTCCTTGATGAACTTTGTGTGTGAGCCGTGAGATTGCTTGGAAAAAAGAGTTTGTCATATTTGGGAAAAGTGGGCGTGGGATTTTTGGGGATTATGGGGTGGGTTTAATATATTATATAGTTAATTAAAATACTAATTAAGCTTAGGTCCATTAGTAAAGTCATTTAGACCCATCAGTGCTTAATTAAAATATTTAAACGATTTAAAAATAATTTTACTTAAATAAGTTTGTGAATTTTTTAGCCGGGTTGCCAAAACGTTCGCACTTTTGTTGAAAATCCAACACCGATAAAATTTACGTCCAGGGGTATAAAATCACCTCAAAACCCCTTATTTTCAAAAATATGAAAAAGCATCACCCTTAATTTAAAAACAATTATTTAATAAAAATCATTTTCTATTTTTCAGCCATCGATCTCCGTTCCTCGATCGCAACTCGAATAGCCTTTAAAAATACATTTTAATGCAACCATGTAGAAAATATATTTTAAACATGTCAAAATGCACAACATAATTAATTAATGCAATTAAAATAACTAATTAAAATACAAAGGAATTTTATAAGTGCATGCATGTGGTTTGCGTGGACCTTTAAATTTTCGGGGCGTTACAGCCTAGGTGCTAGTTGTTCTCTTCCTAGCGCTGCGGCGCTTCAATCCAGGCGCTGTGGCACTGATCCACCCATATTACTCCGCACTTAATAGCATTCATTTGGCCTCCAAGCTCACTCCCAATCATTACGACTCCCTTGAGGCTTGGAACCTTGCTTGCAAGCTCTTCTTGAACACTAATGAAACCATGCAATGTTTCCTTTAATCTCCTTGCAAGCATTAGCATGTCATGCCCGGCCAGATTCATATCACCTATGTTTTCCGCGAAGACATTGTCTACTCTGGACCTCTACACAGGGTCCGTGTCCTTTACGATTTGGCGCAGATTTTTCCTTCTTTAGCGTTTTAATTTGTTTGGTAACTAGATTTTTGATATCTTGTGATTATTAAAAGATATTGGACGAAAATATTGGATTATTCAGTTTATTATTGACAGTTTATCAAAATTTTGAGATTTTTCTCTCAAGCTTTTCTAGGCTTTTGATTTGTATTAATCAAAATCAAACTTATCAAGGATTCGCTCTTGTGGCGTTTGTCGGTTGATTTCATACGGATTGTCAAGGACTAGTTCTTTGAAGGTTCGTCTGATTATTCAATTGTTTTCAATCGTGATTATTTATTGCTTAGTTTAATAGCTTAGAGGTGAATATAACAAATTCGTACTTGTTCAAAAGATCGGGACAACAACGATTCCTAGTTCGTTATTGAATTGAGGGCGCAGTTCAAAATTAATCGTGTTTGCTTTTCTTACGTACGTGGATTCATATCATTAACGAAGGAGTTGGCGCGAGGACGTACAGTCTAAAGGGGTCGGGAATGATGTGGGTGCATGTTCCTGGAAGTGCCATGGAGTGCGGGTTAACGAAAGAGTTGGCACGAGGACGTGCAGTCTAAAGGGGTCGGGAATGATTTGTCTCACATCGGTTAGAAAGAGTTGTCTTGGGTAAAATATATATGAATTTACAATCCTCCTCTCATGAGCTAGCTTTTCTCTTTTGAGGTGGAGTTAAGTGGATTCATATCATCGATGCTAGAGCGGTAAAATCTTACTGCCCGAGCGCGACCTGTCCAGAAGACACGGCGCACAAGAGAATCTCGTGCCCGAGCTTGCATAACTGCGAGAAAAATTTTTCTTTCCTATTTTAGAATCCTAATTGTTTAGGTAATTAGATTTTCATATCTTTTTGATTTGGTAACAATATACGACAAAAATTGTTTATTGTAAAAATTAGATTATTGAGTTTTAATACATTTCGTAATATTTTCTCTCAAATTTCAAAGCCCGTCTTTGTATACACCTTAGTGTGTTTCTCAAATAAAATTTATCAAAGTTTAAGACTTTGTGACGTTTGTCGATTGTTCTTTACTCGTATTGTCAAAGACGACTTTTTTGAAGGTTCTTTTGAATTTCGATAGTTTATCTCGTTAATATTTGTTGCTAAATTCTTAGTAATTTAATGGTGAATATTACAACCTTACTCATTCAAAAAGATTGAGACAACACAACCGTTTCTTTGTTTTATTGAAATCGAGGACGTGACTCCGTTTTTGAGAGTGTTTGCTTTTCCTGGTCGAAGAATCGCATTATTTGGTATCAGATATTTATGTTCCTTTGAGTCAAGTAAGTTTATCGTTTTTATTATCAGATCTGTGTTTATCTTTCGTTTTTTCTCAGATTTGTTTTATCCTTTCGTTCTTCGTTTTTCGTGAATCTTTGATTCTCGAAATTTCTGATATTTTTTCTTTTGTTTTTCGAGTTTTCACAGCCATCCTTGTGCAATCCGAAAAAAATATTAATAATAATAATAATAATAATAGTACAAAAAAATTCGAAAATTGCCACACATTGATTTTGCTATTTTGTTCTATTCTCTTGTGGGAGCTATGTTCAAGTGTCTCACAATCAAAAATAAAAAATAAAAAATTGTGGTATTATCTAGCAATTTTGTGAGACATATTCAAGTGACTCTCAAGATAAAAAAAAAATAAAAATCAAATTTCTTGTTTTACGCAAAGAACTTGTGAGTTTGATGCACACAAGCTACAAAGCCTAAAGTGTACCCTACGAGAGAACTATCAAATTCGAGTGAAATACTTGAGCAATGAAGAAAGACTTACAAGCAAGGTGCAGAGTGCTGAAGGGTTCGTGATGCTTGGGCGTAAGTTTGGGAGTCATAAGTACACCATTC
The DNA here is from genome assembly GCF_012295235.1 of Primulina huaijiensis. Lineage (NCBI taxonomy): Eukaryota > Viridiplantae > Streptophyta > Magnoliopsida > Lamiales > Gesneriaceae > Primulina > Primulina huaijiensis. Next base: position 12,279,367 of record NC_133312.1, read on the forward strand.
AAGTGATGAATGAAGAAAACGTCCAGAATGCTCCGCGCTCGAGCGGTAAAATACTACCCCCCGAGCGCCAAACGTACTGCCCAAGAGTTGATTTCCAGAACATTCGGCGCCCGAGCGGTCATTTTCTACCGCCCGAGCGCGAATAGTCCAGAACCCTTGGCGCTCGAGCGGTAATATCCTACCGCCTGAGCGCGAGTCAGATGCGAGAAAATCTTTAGTTTCCTAGTTAGCGTTTAATTGATCTTGGTAACTTGATTTTTAGAATCTTTAGATTGTACAAAATATTATGGACGAAATTTTACACACAAGACACATTATTATTATTGAGTTTATCAAACTTTGAGATTATTCTCTCAAACTTTTTCAAAGCTTCGCTTTGTGTTCATCAAAAATCAAACTTATCAAGATTCGTTCTTGTGGCGTTTGTCGATTGATTTCATACGGATTGTCAACGATACGTTCTTTGAAGGTTCATCTGTTTATCAATTGTTTTAATCGTGATTGTTTGTTGCTAAGTTTTTATAACTTAGAGGTGACTATCACAACTCTATAATTGATTAAAAAGATCGGGACAACATTGATTCCTTGTTCGTTATTGAATTGAGGGCGCGGTTCTAAAATAATCGTGTTTGCTATTCTTACGTACAAGGATTCGTATCATTTGATATCAGAGCTTAGGTTCATTGAATTCAAGTAAGTTTATCACGTTATTATCTCGTCTATTATCGGATCTGTTATCCTTTTGTTCCTTTTTCAGATCTATATTTTTAGTATATCGTTCTTCTTCAGTTTCTGAAATTTTTGGTGATTTTTTTGTTGGGATTTTCGAGTAAGTACTCAGAAAAAAAAGAAAAAAAATACCAAAAATCCGAAAATTCACCATTATTTCTTTTTGGTATTTTGTTCTATTCCTTTTTGTGAGTCATATACAAGTACCTCACACAGTCAAAAATATATATATATATATATATATATTTACCTTCAAATTGCTTGTCTACGCAGTCTAAGTGAGTCGATCACATTTTTTCACACGTTGAACTTGATTGTTTGATATACAAATACAAAGCTTGAGAACACCTTCGAGAATACTATCAAATTTGAGTGAAAATACTTGAGTGCGAGTGAATTTTCTTTGGAATGAACGGTGAATATTTGTTGTGAGCAAAAAAAAAAAACTAGAGAGGAGTGACGATCGACTTTTCTTTGGAGTGACTGTGTGATGTGAATCCACGTACGAATAAAAGCAAACACGATTCAATATGAATCGCGCCCTCAATTTAATATCGAACAAGGAATTCGTGTTGTCCCGATCTTTTGAATCAAGTGTGTGTGTTGTGATTTTCACCTCTAAACTATGAAAAGTTTAACAACAAATAATCACGAGATAAACAATCGAAAATTATGACGAACCTTCAAAGAACAAGTCTAAGACAATCCGCACAAGCACGATCGAAAAACGCCACAAAGTTAAAAACTTTGAAAAGTTTGATTTTTTTTTTTTTTTTTGAAGAACAAAGAAAGAGCCTTGAAAGTTGAGAGAAAAATCTCAAAGTTTGATATTCAATCAATAATATTCTGAAAAGGGCCTCCAAATTTTCGTCCATCATAGGTTTACATATCAAAAGATATCAAATCTAGTTACCAAGATAATTAAAACTCTAAATAAAGAAAAGAATAATTTCCCGAATATGACTCGCGCTCGGGCGGTATAAATTGACCGCTCGAACGCCGAAGGCTCTGGACTATTCGCGCTCGGGCGGTAGAATGTGACCGCTCAGGCGCCGGGGGTTCTGGATATTTTCTCCTTGGACAGTAAGTGTGACGCTCGGGCTGTAAAGTTTGGCCGCTTGGGCGCCAAAGCTGCTGGACTCCTCTTCATTTATCACCTGAATAATGTTCCTTTGGCTCCCAAACTTATTCCCATGCATCATGAACCCTTCAGCACTTTGCACCTTGCTTGTAAGTCCTTCTTCCTCGCTCATAAGCCCATGTAACGCCTCGTTAAACTTCTTCAGTCGTCCCCTCGTGATTGGTCTCGCAGGTAACTCTAAGGGATTCCATGCTTTCCTTGGGACGTGCACATCCGTGTCCGCATCATCCTCCCCTTCTTGAAAAGGATTTGTCCTCAAATCTAGTTCGTCACCTACATCAAACAACGACAAGTCACTAACATAAAAAGTAGAACTCACGTTATACTCACCTGGTAGATCGAGTTTGTAGGCGTTGTCATTGATCCTTTCAAGGACTTGAAATGGTCCATCATCCCTAGGTAACAGCTTTGAACGTCTCTTCTCGGGAAACCTTTCCTTTCTCAAGTGTAGCCACACCCAATCACCTTTATCAAATATCACCTTCTTCTTTCCCTTGTTGGATTGCTTTGTGTATTATTCATTCTTCTTTTCAATATTAGCTTTGACCTTCTCATGCAAACTCCTAACAAATTCCGCCTTCTTTTTCCCATCCATGTTTAACCTTTCACTCACAGGTAAAGACATCAAATCCATCGGAGTCAAAGGGTTAAAACCATAAACAATTTCAAATGGCGAATAGTTCGTAGTAGAATGCACGCCACGATTATAAGCAAACTCAACAAATGATAAACAATTTTCCCAATTCTTCAAGTTCTTTTTAAGAATAGCACGCAAAAGTGTTCCTAACGTCCTATTGACAACTTCAGTTTGCCCATCCGTTTGAGGATGACAAGTAGTAGAAAACAACAATTTTGTGCCAAGTTTAGCCCATAAAGTCTTCCAAAAGTAACTCAAGAATTTAACATCGCGATCAGAAACAATAGTCCTAGGCATGCCATGCAACCTAACGACTTCTCTAAAGAACACATCCGCAATGTTTGAAGCATCATCAGTTTTGTGACAAGCAATGAAATGTGCCATCTTAGAGAATCTATCAACAACAACAAATATTGAATCCCTCCCCTTCTTAGTCCTAGGCAACCCCAAAACAAAGTCCATAGAAATGTCAACCCAAGGCTCACTAGGAACAGGAAGTGGTGTATACAATCCATGTGGTTGTGTCCTAGACTTAGCTTGTCTACAAGTTATGCACTTATCACAGACACGCTCAACATCACGCTTCATGTGTGGCCAATAGAAATGTTCATGCAATGCACTTAAAGTTTTTGCCACACCAAAGTGTCCCATCAAACCACCCCCATGTGCCTCCCTAACAAGTAATTCGCGAATTGATGATTTAGGGATGCACAACCTATCTTCTCTAAACAAGAAACCATGATGCAAATAAAATTTGTCATGTGGACCATGCATACATGTTTCAAACACACTCTTAAAATCCTCATCTAGCACATACAACTCCTTGACATGCTCAAACCCCAATATCTTAGACTCCAAGGTAGAGAAAAGTATGTACCTTCGTGATAGTGCGTCGGCCACTACATTTTCCTTACCTTGTTTGTACTTGATCATGTAGGGGAATGTCTCTATGAATGCCACCCACTTGGCATGCCGCTTGTTCAGCTGTTGTTGCCCCTTAAGGTGCTTTAGAGACTCATGATTCGTATGAATCACAAACTCCTTAGGCCTTAAGTAGTGCTGCCACGTCTCTAGAGTCATCACAAGTGCGTAGAACTCCTTATCATACGTGGGATAATTCAGGGCGGTTCCATTGAGTTTCTCGCTAAAGTATGCCACGGGCCATCCTCCTTGCATCAAAACTCCGCCGATACCTACGCCTGAAGCATCACATTCAATTTCAAACGTATTAGCAAAGTCATGCAAAACAAGTAAAGGAGCATTAATTAATTTTTGCTTAATAGTATTAAAAGACTTCTCTTGCTCCTCGCCCCAATGGAATGGAACGTTCTTCTTGATCACCGCTGTCATGGGTGCTGCCAATGTGCTAAAATCCTTTACAAACCTCCTATAGAAGCTTGCAAGTCCATGAAAACTTCGGACTTGACCAACCCGTACTTGGTTTTAAAAGCAGTTTTCCACTCATCACCTTCCCTCATCCTATTTTGGTGATAACCACTTTTCAAATCAATTTTGCTAAAGATACAAGCACCATGCAATTCATCTAACATATCATCTAGTCTAGCTATGGGATGCCTATACTTCATGGTTATGTTATTGATTGCCCTACAATCTACACACATACGCCATGATCCATCCTTCTTAGGTACTAGCAAAACACGTACAGCACAAGGAGACATGGACTCATGCACAAAACCCCTATCTAACAACTCACTTACCTGCCGTTGAAGCTCCTTGGTCTCCTCCGGGTTGCTCCTATAAGCTGGACGATTTGGCAATGCACTCCCCGGCACGAAATCGATTTGGTGCTCGATTCCCCTCAATGGTGGTAAGCCTTGAGGTAACTCTTCCGGAAATACATCTTCAAATTCCTGCAAAAGTGAAACAACAATGCTCGGAAGGGTCCCGGCTATATCACTTGTGTTAAAGAGGATCTCTTTATAAAGAATCAACACAAGTGGTTCATGTGTGTGCATCAATTGCTTCAGCTCACTTTTTTGGGCCATGTATGTTTTCTTTTTGGCCTCTTTCCTCTCATTTTCTTTTCCCTCATTTTCTTTCCTCTCCTTTTTCTTTTGTATGGCTATCTCACTCTGTTGATCACTCTTTTTTTCAGCAATTTCCTTTTTATTTTCCAAGGCTACCTCACTTTTTAGTTCACTCTTTCTTTCGGCCTCATCTCTCTTTTTCTTTTTCAAATGGTCCTCCAACACTTGCTTTGGGGACAAAGGAAGTAATACAATGGAATCTTTTTTTAACAAAAAGGAATACATATTCTTGAAACCATCATGAGTCACCTTCCTATCGTATTGCCAAGGCCTACCCAACAAGATATGACAAGCATGCATTGGCACTACATCACATAAAACCTCATCAATGTACTTCCCAATCGAAAATGACACCAACACCTGTTTTGTCACCTTCACCTCCGCACAATCATTCAACCATTGAAGTCTATATGGTTGAGGGTGCTTTAGTGTAGGCAAGCTCAAATTTTCCACCATCTCAACACTATCCACATTAGTACAACTCCCCCCCATCTATGATTAAATTGCAAACCTTTTGATTCACAAAAAACCTAGTGTGGAACAAGTTCTCTCTTTGGTTAATCTCCTCCTCCTTGACTTGGGCACTCATGATACGCCTAGTCACTAGTGCCTCACCTATAACCGCCTCATACACCTCGTCAGGATCCTCTAATGCAGGCATCTCATCATCATCATCACCCTCACCATGAGATTCATACTCACCATAGTCATTCAAAATCATCACCCTCTTATTAGGACATTCACTAGAAATCTGACCCAACCCTTGACACCTAAAACATTTAGTATCTCTAGATCGATTAGAGGGAGTTTCAGATTTACCTTGCACTCCTTGCTTAGGTGCCTCTTGTTTGGTCTCAAATTTGGGCTTGCTCACCACCTTATTCTCCTCACGCTTCACCACATTTGATCGCCATGAAGATGATGAACCTCCTGTTTGATTGGTGCGGCCAACTCCACGCCTTTTGAGTTGTTGCTCCACTTTTATGGCCATTTGCACCATTTCATCTAGATCCAAGTAGTGCCGAAGCTCAACTTGATCTTGGATTTCCCTGTTCAAACTACAAAGAAAACGAGCCATCGTCGCCTCATTATCTTCCTCAATATTAGCCCTAATCATGACTACTTCCATCTCCTTATAGTAGTCCTCAACACTCTTCACCCCTTGCCTTAAAGTTTGTAGCCTCTTAAACATCTCCCTATAGTAGTGGTTGGGCACAAACCTCTTCCTCATGACCCTCTTCATCTCATCCCAAGTTTCAATGGGTCTCTCATTATACCTCCTCCTAGTGGTCACTAATTGATCCCGTCAAATGAGAGCATAGTCTAGAAATTCCACTACCGCCAACCTAACCTTCTTTTGTTCAGAGTAGTGGTTACATTCAAACACAAACTCTACCCTCTTTTCCCATTCTAAGTATGCCTCCGGGTCAGATTTCCCATGGAACGAAGGAATCTTCATCTTAATACTACCCATATTACCATCCTCCCTACTCCCGTCATTGTATCTACCCCGTGTGGCTTCTCTCCCTCCTCTACCAAATCCTCTACCTCTTCCATTCCTACCCCAATTTTCATTTTGGCTCTCCTCATCTCCTCCCAAATCATAATATTCCTCTTCTTCTATCCTACCCAAATCTTTAGGCTTACGTTTATCTCCACTAGTATTAACTTCAAGCCTATCCAACCGCTCATGTAATGGCTCCAACTCTACCTTCATCATCCTACTAAAATGTCCAAACAACGCCTCCATTTGGACCTTAGACAACCTCGGGTTCGAACTAGCTCCTACCTCANTGCCGAAGCTCAACTTGATCTTGGATTTCCCTGTTCAAACTACAAAGAAAACGAGCCATCGTCGCCTCATTATCTTCCTCAATATTAGCCCTAATCATGACTACTTCCATCTCCTTATAGTAGTCCTCAACACTCTTCACCCCTTGCCTTAAAGTTTGTAGCCTCTTAAACATCTCCCTATAGTAGTGGTTGGGCACAAACCTCTTCCTCATGACCCTCTTCATCTCATCCCAAGTTTCAATGGGTCTCTCATTATACCTCCTCCTAGTGGTCACTAATTGATCCCGTCAAATGAGAGCATAGTCTAGAAATTCCACTACCGCCAACCTAACCTTCTTTTGTTCAGAGTAGTGGTTACATTCAAACACAAACTCTACCCTCTTTTCCCATTCTAAGTATGCCTCCGGGTCAGATTTCCCATGGAACGAAGGAATCTTCATCTTAATACTACCCATATTACCATCCTCCCTATTCCCGTCATTGTATCTACCCCGTGTGGCTTCTCTCCCTCCTCTACCAAATCCTCTACCTCTTCCATTCCTACCCCAATTTTCATTTTGGCTCTCCTCATCTCCTCCCAAATCATAATATTCCTCTTCTTCTATCCTACCCAAATCTTTAGGCTTACGTTTATCTCCACTAGTATTAACTTCAAGCCTATCCAACCGCTCATGTAATGGCTCCAACTCTACCTTCATCATCCTACTAAAATGTCCAAACAACGCCTCCATTTGGACCTTAGACAACCTCGGGTTCGAACTAGCTCCTACCTCATTCTCCATTTAATTTCAGATTTGTACCTGCAAGAAAACGTTAGTAGAAAACAAAATATTTCTCACCCAAATCCTCACAGTGATGCGGACACGGATGTGCACGTCCCAAGGAAAGCATGGGATCCCTTAGAGTTACCTGCGGGACCAATCACGAGGGGACGACTGAAGAAGTTTAAAGAGGCGTTACATGGGCTTATGAGCAAGGAAGAAGGACTTACAAGCAAGGTGCAAAATGCTGAAGGGTTCATGATGCATGGGAATAAGTTTGGGAGCCAAAGTAACATTATTCAGGTGATAAATGAAGAGGAGTCCAGCAGCTTCGGCGCCCGAGCGGCCAAACATTACAGCCCGAGCGCCACACTTACTGTCCAAGGAGAAAATTTCCAGAACCCTCGGCGCCCGAGCGGTCACATTCTACCGCCCGAGCGCGAATAGTCCAGAGCCTTCGACGCTCGAGTCAAATTATACTGCCCGAGCGCAAGTCATATTCAGGAAATTATTTGTTTCTTTATTTAGAGTTTTAATTTTCTTGGTAACTAGATTTGATATCTTTTGATATGTAAACCTATGATGGACGAAAATTTGGAGGCACTTTTCAGAATATTATTGATTGAATATCAAACTTTGAGATTTTTCTCTCCACTTTCAAGGCTCTTGCTTTGTTCATCAAAAACAAAAAAAAAATCAAACTTATCAAAGTTTTTAACTTTGTGGCGTTTGTCGATCGTGCTTGTGCAGATTGTCTTAGACTTGTTCTTTGAAGGTTCGTCATAATTTTCGATTGTTTATCTCGTGATTATTTGTTGTTAAACTTTTCATAGTTTAGAGGTGAAAATCACAACACACATTTAGAGTGGGAAAAGAGGGTAGAGTTTGTGTTTGAGTGTCACCACTATTCCGAACAAAAGAAGGTGAGGTTGGCGGTGGTTGAATTTTTAGACTATGCTCTCATTTGGTGGGATCAATTAGTGACCACTAGGAGGAGGTACAATGAGAGGCCCATAGAAACTTGGGATGAGATGAAGAGAGTGATGAGAAAAAGGTTTGTGCCCAACCACTACTATAGGGTGATGTTTAAGAGGCTACAAACTTTAAGGCAAGGGGTGAAGAGTGTTGAGGACTACTATAAGGAGATGGAAGTAGTCATGATTAGGGCTAATATTGAGGAAGATAATGAGGCGACGATGGCTCGTTTTCTTTGTGGTTTGAACAGGGAAATCCAAGATCAAGTTGAGCTTCG
>NC_133312.1:12289543-12322624 GCF_012295235.1 Primulina huaijiensis
CTACGCTCTTGTGAGGACTCTAGAGACGTGGCAGCACTACTTAAGGCCTAAGGAGTTTGTGATTCATACGGATCATGAATCCCTAAAGCACCTTAAGGGGCAACAAAAGCTGAACAAGCGGCATGCTAAGTGGGTGGCATTCATTGAAACGTTCCCATACATCATCAAGTACAAACAAGGTAAGGAAAATGTAGTGGCCGACGCACTATCACGGAGGTACGTACTAATTTCTACCTTGGAGTCTAAAATTTTGGGGTTTGAGCATGTGAAAGAATTATATGTACTAGATGAGGATTTTAAGGAAGTATTTGAAACTTGTATGCATGGTCCACATGAAAAATTCTATTTGCATAATGGTTTCTTGTTTAGAGAAGATAGGTTGTGCATCCCTAAATCATCCATTCGCGAATTACTTGTTAGGGAGACACATGGGGGTGGTTTGATGGGACACTTTGGTGTGGTAAAAACCTTGAATGCTTTGCATGAACATTTTTATTGGCCACATATGAAGCGTGATGTTGAGCGAGTTTGTGATAAGTGCATAACTTGTAGGCAAGCTAAGTCTAGGACACAACCACATGGATTGTATACACCACTTCCTGTTCCTAGTGAACCTTGGATTGACATTTCTATGGACTTTGTTTTGGGGTTGCCTAGGACTAAGAAGGGGAGGGATTCGATATTTGTTGTTGTTGATAGATTTTCTAAGATGACGCATTTTATTGCTTGTCACAAAACTGATGATGCCTCTCACATTGCGGATTTGTTTTTTAGAGAAGTCGTTAGGTTGCATGGCATGCCTAGGACTATTGTTTCTGACCGTGATGTTAAGTTTTTGAGTTACTTTTGGAAAACGTTGTGGGCTAAACTTGGCTCAAAATTGTTGTTTTCTACTACATGTCATCCTCAAACGGATGGACAGACTGAAGTTGTTAATAGAACTTTAGGGACACTTTTGCGTGCTATTCTTAAGAAGAACTTAAAGAATTGGGAAGATTGTTTACCATTTGTTGAGTTTGCTTATAATCGTTGTGTGCATTCTACTACAAATTATTGGCCATTTGAAATTGTATATGGTTTTAATCCTTTGACTCCGTTGGATTTGATGTCTTTACCTGTGAGTGAAAGGTTGAACATGGACGGCAAAAAGAAGGCTGAATTTGTTAAGGGGTTGCATGAAAAGGTCAAGGCCAACATTGAGAAGAGAAATGAGCAATATGCCAAGCAAGCCAACAAAGGGAAGAAGAAGGTGATATTTGAGAAGGGAGATTGGGTGTGGCTCCACTTGCGGAAGGAAAGGTTCCCTGAGAAACGTCGTTCAAAGCTACTACCAAGGGGTGATGGACCATTTCAAGTCCTCGAGAGGATCAATGACAACGCCTACAAACTTGATCTACCAGGTGAGTATAACGTCCGTTCTACTTTTAATGTTAGTGATCTTTCTTTGTTTGATGTAGGTGATGAGCGAGATTTGAGGACAAATCCTTTTCTAGAAGGGGAGGATGATGCGAACACGGATGGTCAAACTCCAAGGAAAGCATGGGATCATTTAGAGTTGCCGGAGGGACCAATCACGAGAGGACGGCTAAAGAAATTCAAAGAGGCACTACAAGGGCTTATGAGCAATGAAGAAGGACTTACAAGCAAGGTGCAGAGTGCTGAAGGGTTCGTGATGCATGGGAGTAAGTTTGGGAGTCATAAGAACACCATTCAAGTGATGAATGAAGAAAACGTACAGAATGCTCAGCGCCTGAGCGGTAAAATACTACCGCCCGAGCGCCAAACGTACTGTCCAAGAGTTGATTTCCAGAACATTCGGCGCCCGAGCGGTCATTTTCTACCGCCCGAGCGCGAATAGTCCAGAACCTTTGGCGCTCGAGCGGTAATATCCTACCGCCCGAGCGCGAGTCAGATGCGAGAAAATCTTTAGTTTCCTAGTTAGAGTTTAATTGATCTTGGTAACTTGATTTTGAGAATCTTTACATTGTACACAATATTATGGACGAAATTTTACACACAAGACACATTATTTTTATTGAGTTTATCAAACTTTGAGATTTTTCTCTCGAACTTTTTCAAAGCTTCGCTTTGTGTTCATAAAAAATAAAACTTATCAAGATTCGTTCTTGTGGCGTTTGTCGATTGATTTCATACGGATTGTCAACGATATGTTCTTTGAAGGTTCGTCTGATTATCAATTGTTTTAATCGTGATTGTTTGTTGCTAAGTTTTTATAACTTAGAGGTAACTATCACAACTCTATACTTGATTCAAAAGATCGGGACAACATTGATTCCTTGTTCGCTATTGAATTGAGGGCGTTCTAAAATAATCGTGTTTGCTATTCTTATGTACAAGGATTCGTATCAGATCACCCATCGATTCTCAACGAAGCCTGCAACCATAAAACTTCAAGATTGCATCAATAACATATTTTGTGTAAACGTAGTTTGAGCAGTCCTACAAAAATGATTATATCTCACTCGATTTTTATCCATAAATTTTGAATTTTATATCAAATCGAAGGTATCAAAAATTTCTATGTTTTGCATGTTGAACGTTTTCTCAAAATCACGACCGAAAAAACACAGTTTTTGAAAAGACAGTAAAAACGTGATTTGTGATCCAAAAACCGTTTCAAAATTGATCCAAACATTATTGCTCAAACTTCTACACATCACACATGTATTTTTACGTATAAATAACAACACAACGCATAATATGACGAGATCGATGCATAAACGAAAGAATATACGTGCCTTTGATATGAAAATTTTTATCGAGCCGACGATACCGAAGCGAAGACGGAGCCAAGGTTGATCCAGGACGATGGTGGCTCGATTTTCTTTGAAGAAAATTCAACAAAAATTTGCTGGAAACTGAAGGGGAGGGGCGGCTGCTCTCTTGATATGAACCCTAGGTTTTGCTCTCTCAAAATAAAATAAAATTGAAAGTGATTGTGTGTGGGTGTTTACGTTAATGTGTGTGTGTGTGTGTTAGTGGTGTGTGTGCATGTGTTTGGGTGATAATTAAGGGCTATAAGTTTGCTTAATTATAAATTAATCACTAATTTGATGGTAATCAAACACTAGCCTTTCTTTAAATGTAAATAGAATCTCTTAATTTAAAATAAAGTGTTTAAGTGTCAAATCTTCAAAAACTTTAAAATCATAAGATCACCTAATAATTAAATTAGGCTTTTAAAATGGTCAAGCTAAATAAATATCACGTTTTAAAATTGCCAAAATCGCCGCCGGTCTCTTATCCTCGATCCCGCATCGAATAATCGCCTGAAACATGAAACTCGAGAAAATATTTTAACGTGCATCACATAAACATGAATAATTTAAAATAATGCAATTTGAATAAATAATGCATCATTAAAATAAATTTTAAATTTAAATAATGATTTAACCATTAAATAAATGCATGAAATTTAAGTGTACTGATTTTTGGGCACTACAGTTCCTCCCCCACTTATATAAATTTCGTCCTCGAAATTAAATCTTACCAAACAGTTCTGGATAGCGACTCTTCATATCTGCTTCAATCTCCCAAGTGGCCTCTTCCACTGATTGGTTGAGCCACCGGACTTTGACTAGTTTCGTCACCTTGTTCCGAAGTCTACGCTCCTTTCTGTCTAGGATTTGGACAGGTCTTTCCTCATATGACAAATCTGGAGCAAGTTGCAACGGCTCATAGCTCAGAACATGCGAAGGATTAGTTAGGTACTTACTCAGCATCGAGACTTGGAACACATTGTGTACCCCGGCCAGATTCGGCGGTAGGGCAACACGATAAGCTAGTGTCCCAACTCTGTCAAGAATCTCGAACGGTCCCATAAACCTCGGACTCAACTTGCCTTTTTTCCAAACCTCATAACACCTTTCATAGGTGCTATCTTTACAAAAACGTGATCACCAACGGCAAACTTGAGATCTTTCCTTCTCTTATCAGCATAACTCTTCTGACGGCTCTGGGCGGTCTTCATTCTGTCTCGTATTTTGACCACCACATCTGCAGTCTGCTGAACTATCTCCGGGCCAAGTTCTGCTCTTTCACCGACTTCATCCCAATGAATCGGTGATCTGCACTTCCTTCCATACAATGCCTCATAGGGAGCCATACCTCTAGAAGCTTGAAAGTTATTGTTGTAGGTAAACTCCACTAAAGGTAGCTTAGATTCCCAACTCCCCTGAAAATCGATTACACAAGCTCTCAACAAATCCTCTGATAACTGGATCACACGCTCAGACTGGCCGTCTGTCTGCGGGTGAAATGATGTGCTGAAAAGCAATTTCGTCCCCATGGCTGCATGTAGGCTCTTCCAGAAGGATGATGTGAATCTAGGGTACCTGTCGAGCACAATAGAAACTGAGATCCCGTGCAAGCGCACTATCTCCCTGATGTAAAGCACCGCATACTGCGTCATGGAGAAAGTCGTCTTCACTGGCAAGAAGTGCGCTGACTTAGTGAGTCGATCCACTATGACCCAAATGGCATTAAAAACTCTGAATGACTTCGGCAAACCAACAACGAAGTCCATGGTAATATTCTCCCATTTCCACTCTGGGATCGGGAGTGGCTTAAGCATTCCTGCTGGTCTCTGGTGTTCTGCCTTCACCTGTTGACAAGTGAGGCATTCAGACACGAATCTGCGGATGTCTCTCTTCATCCCTGGACACAAATACAAGATCTGCAGGTCTTTGTACATCTTGGTACCTTGTAACGACCCATTACAGGTCCAGTGGACCACCCATACGGCCCACTGCCCCGAGCGACACAAGGCTATCCCGATCTTGTGCTCCCTCAAAGGGGCCTAGCTCAATTGGTACCAGGACTCTTGATATCAATGTACTTATCCTATAGGTCATGGGATCGAGTCCTGGGGAGGCGAAAGAAACCCCTTGGTAGGGAGGGGGATATCCTATGAGTAACCCGTACGACGCCTATGGAAAGCCTGTGAGGGAAAAAGCCCCTTTGAGGGAGCCCAAGATCGGGATAGCCTTGATTCGAGAGAGAATGAAAACGGCTCAGTCTCGATAGAAAAGCTATGCAGATGTTCGAAGAAGGCCTTTGACTTTCGAAATAGGTGATCATGTGTTTGTTAAGATAGCTCCTCTCAAGGGAGTTATGAGATTTGGAAAGAAGAAAAATTTGAGTCCTCGTTTTATTGGACCTTTCGAGATTCTTGACAGAATTGGCGAGCGAGCTTATCGAGTGGCTTTGCCTCCGGATTTGGATAGGGTGCATAATGTATTTCATGTCTCAATGCTTCGTAAATATGTATCGAATCCAACTCATGTGCTTCATCACGAACCACTAGACTTAATGTCAAATTTGAGTTATCGTGAGAGGCCGGTACAAATACTGGATCGAAAGGTTAAAGTGCTTAGAAACAAAGAGATTAGGATCGTGAAGGTGTTATGGAGTAACCATGTCATCGAAGAAGCAACATGGGAACCCGAGGAAGAGATGAAGCAACGTTATCCTGACTTGTTTACGTCGTGAGGTAAATTTCGAGGACGAAATTTTTATAAGGGGAGGAGAATTGTAATAACCGATCGTTAATTTCATTTATTATGAATTACGGTATTTATGGTGATGGTTTATGGCTTTACATTATGATATGAATAGTAATGAATGTTATAAAATGAAATAGATAATGGATGGGTAGAATAGAAAGTTGATCTTGAGCCAAATAGGTAATGGAAGTGCTGAAACGGTATGAAACTGTGGCAGTAGTTGTGGTTTTTAGCATAATGTTTTGTATTTTGATCCAAATTATGTGAGGCCACTTCCGTTAGAAATATAAGATATAAGGCTATAACTTTCATGTTTTGAGTTTTGTTCAAATCATTAGGGAAGACGTGCCAAAAGTGGCCCGAATGTTGTCGTGTGTATCGTCGTTCCTGTACTGACACATGTTGGGAGATTGAGCATAACTTTTTACTCAGACCTTCAAATGACATGAGGCCAATTGGAGATGCAAGCCACGACATAGGGATACAACTTTCATGTTTACCACTTTTCCTAATTCTGAAGGGAAGAGGCGTTTCGGAAGCGATCTTTGATGTGGCTGTGCGCAGAGCGGCGCCCGAGCGGTAAGATTTGACCGCCCGAGCGCCCCGTTCTGAATTTTTGAGTTTTGGGCAGTAAGTTCGGCGCTAGGGCGGTAATATGTGACCGCCCGAGCGCCCAGCAAGTTAAAAAACGTGTTTTGAAGTTTGAGAGGCATAAAATCGAATGGGGATTCATTTTTACTCATTTTTCTCTCTTCTTCTTCTCTTCTCTCACGGTTTGGAAGCTAGGGTTCCTCATTTCTCTTCAATCCAACTTCTTCCAAGAAATTAATCTTTGGTTGAAACCTTAATCTTTGCTTGGAGATTATAAGTTCTTCTCCTCAAGAGTTTAGGAGCAAGGTAAGCAAGCTTGTTTCCTTGGGTTAGTGATTGAAAGGAGAAAATTGGGTTATTTGGTTTGAATGTTGAGGTAAGATTGTTAATTTAATGATTGATGGCATTATTATTATTATTGTGTTGTAGGAATCCCTCAAGAACTTAGCAAGCACTTGTGTATTGGGTTGTAAGTAGACTTTTCATTTGAATGCATCTCATGATCTATGTATATGATAAATGAAGTTTTTATTGATTTTAGCTCCTTTAATTCATTGATTATGTATATTGTATGTATTGATATATTGGAAAGAAATGGAATTGATGCCAATGGCAAAGTAAAGGAGCTAAGGTCTTAGCACGCACACCACATGTTTGATAAAATGTTTCAATGAATGTTTTTATGGCTAGATGGTTATATGGTATAGTGGTGTTACCTTTGGTGATTCTAAACCCACACGACGGAAGTTGATCAACATAATGACATGTACTGTGACTGATTTTGACTGAGACGTACATGTATACCATCGACGGATGACCTATCAATGCCATGCAAATGAAAAGAAATGAATTGTTCTATAAATGCCATCTTATAATTGATATTTATCAATTTTATTGACTGATGGCATATTGTAGTTAAGAAATGATATGGATTCCTTCTTTACACTATGGTATATGTACTTGGTATTTAAAGGTCTACTTGCTGAGTTTTTATAACTCATTTCAGTTATGTTCATGAGATGCAGATGCAGGTAACAAAAAATAGATACGACGGAGTGTCAAGACAAAAGAAGAAGAACTAGTGCCAATCTTGGAGGAAATGATAATGAAGTATATTTTGTATTAAAAATGGAAAAGTTATTTTGAAGTGCAAACTTGATTTGTAATGTTTTTTGAAAATGCCATTTGCTACTTTTGGTTATTAATATAAGTATTTTGATTGTTATATGGAATGTGGTATATTTTGCTTGAGACAGGTGGCAAGTCCTTTTTACGGGGAAACTCTGCCAAAATTTATTTAAAGCTCATGCTTTCCTCCAAGTCTATATTTTAAAGCTTCCGCATTATAGAGTTTATTTTTTTTTAAAATGGATAAGGGTGTTACATACCTCCTCGGTGGATTGAATACGGAGATGCATGTGTCTCTGATAAGATATCTTCTCTGATCGAATCAATGTTATGCACCCACATTCTCCCTCTGTATCTCACGATACCATCTGTCACTGTGTAGAGTACACTGCCCTTGGATTCTTCCTTCATCCTTCATTTCTGCAACTGCTCATCTGAAGGCTGTCCCCTACGGATTCGGTCTAGCAAACCGGATTTGACTGTCAAATTAGATAGTCTGGGAGCTCTGCCCTTAGGATAAACTTCTAAACCAAACCTCTGAGTCTCAGTCTGAGGAGGTTTCTGCACTGACAACCACGCGACAACTGCAACCTTTCTGCTCAAGGCATCTGCCACAACGTTAGCTTTCCCCGGATGGTAGCTAATTTCGCAGTCGTAGTATTTTACCAGCTCTAACCACCGCCTCTGCCTCATATTCAGTTCCTTCTCCGTGAAGAAATACTTGACACTCTTGTGATCAGTAAATATCTGACATTTCTCGCCATACAAGTAGTGTCTCCAAATCTTCAACGCAAAGACTACTGCGGCTAATTCCAAATCGTGAGTCGGGTTGTTCTTCTCGTACACTTTCAACTGCCTGGAGCCATAAGCTATAACCCGACCATGCTGCATTAACACTGCGCCTAACCGGAGCTTAGATGCATCGGTGTATAACACAAAGTCTCCTTGCCCTGATGGCATGGCTAACACTTGCGCTAAAATAAGAGCTTGCTTCAATGTATCAAAGCTCTTCTGACATTCATCACTCCACATGAATTTAATATTCTTCTTTGTCAGTGAAGTGAGTGGCACTGCTATCGATGAAAACCAATGAATAAACTTACGGTAGTAACCGGCTAAACCCAGAAAGCTGCGGACCTCTGATGCATTCTTTGGCTCAACCCATTCCTTAACGGCTGTTACCTTAGCTGGATCTACCTGAATACCACTGCTAGACATTATATGCCCAAAAAACGCTACCTTCTCCGACCAGAATTCACACTTACTGAACTTCTCAAATAACTTGCGACTCTGCAAGGTCTGCAACACCGTCCTCAAGTGCTGGCTGTGCTCCTCATGTCTCCTCGAGTAAATAAGGATATCGTCAATGAACACTATGACGAATTGGTCAAGATAGGGTTGAAATAATCGGTTCATGAGGTCCATGAAAATCGCTAGAGAATTCGTCAATCTGAATGGCATCACTAAGAACTCATAATGCCCATACCTGGTTCTGAAGGTTGTCTTATGAACATCTGCATCCTTCACCATCAGCTGGTGATACGCCGATCGAAGATCTATTTTGGAGAACACTGTAGCTCCATGCAACTGATCGAACAAGTCCTCGATCCTTGGAAGTGGGTATTTGTTCTTGATCGTTACCTTGTTCAGCTCTCGGTAATCGATACACAGCCTCATGCTCCCATCTTTCTTCTTCACAAAGAGCACTGGTGCATCCCACGGTGAGCAACTAGGGCGGATGAATTCCTTGTCCAGAAGCTCCTGACTCTGCTGTTTGAGTTCTAGCATCTCAGCTGGAGCTAATCGGTACGGTGCCTTAGAGATAGGCTGTGGGGACCCGGACGCTAATTATTTTCTTAATCATTCTTTGGGAATAATTAGATCAATTAATTAAAATTGGGTCTAAATTTTTTTATTTTTTTTAATACAAGTGCGGAACATAATTAAATCAGTCTTATATAAACATCAAAGATAAAGTACAAGTATTGTACTATTACATCAAACTCAAACTAGGGTTCAACTACTATATAACAAGTACTGAAACCTATCTATTTCCGGGTCCGAATCTCCACGCTAATTGTCATCTCTCATCTTCTTCTTGACCCTGATCATGTCCCACCTGTTGCCATGCACACATACAAACACGACAACAGCCGGATAACTCCTGTGAGAAATACATCCCAGTGTAAACAACGTAGTCATGCAATGTATAAAATCATATACAAAAGCATTAACAATGTGTACATAACATGAATCATAATCTATGAAACATATAAAATACAAATCTGTAAATCAAACTCTGACTCTCATTCTTTGACTCGACTCCATCTGACCTATTCTAGGGATCCCGATTGAATAAGAACGCAACAACTCATCTACTCTCCTCAGCTAGATAGTGGTACGTTCTTATTTCCAGACTTTGGTACACTATATCGAATATCTGCAATAGGAGCTGATCTGCATTCTAAGAAACATCGATATAAACCAAACGTCCAGTGAGCTGGCACCTCAGCTAATAACTATGTCCTCACTTAGCACATCTGCCGAAGACTCTCTATCACAAAACAATCGTCTAAATCATGCTTTCTATAATCAATATAACAAGCATATAGGTTCAATGAATTCAAATGTATCAAATGAATAACAACTAAGTATGTGGTTTAGGGAAACTCAAGTTATATCTCACTCGAGTCATTCTCCCTGTTCAATCATTGATTTATACCTTTCTTCTGTAGTCTCGATCTGACGAAGCGAAATTCTGAATTTAAAGCTGCCAATATCAATCTGAAATAACATTCGAGAAGTACAATATCATATACTATTCAACTCAACTCAATACTGAATCTGATCAATAGCAATCTACTGATGTTTTGACGGCATAACAGCACAATATCGATATCCCCGTCAACTCAACATCACAGATACAAGCTCATAACTCATAATCAATCAACAAATATAAGTCCAATATCAAATCTGTATATTCTCAATCATATAATCTGAAAATTCATAACAATTCCATCTACTGTCTGTTCTTCGATCTGATTCCGAATATACGATTACTGATATCACCAGAACACATAATAATAATCAAATACTGATTCCTTCAACATATAAATTTCAAACCATGATAAAAATAAAGAAAACTTACATCTTTGTGTATCTATTGACGAGAGGATCTCAGAACTATGCTCGGATCTAAATTCTAATAATCAGATCTGGTATAATTAAATTCTAGGCTTTAATGAAACTTGAAGGAATTCTCGATGGAACTCTCAGGTGTTTGCTGCCAATGTTTGAAGGAAATTGCAAATATATATCAAGTTGTATGGTGAAGACAAGTGTCCCACTCACATTCCTAATTGTACTTGAGCCCCTGAAATCTTCACTATTTGCAATTTGGTCCTCACAACTCTTTTTAATTCAATTTCAATCCTAAGGAATTGTAAAACCATGGAATATGACTCAACATTCCAAAATTCATAAATTAAATAATCTCGGATTAAAATGATAAAATCTCGGGCCTTACAATTCTCCCCCTTTGAGACATGATTTCGTCCTAGAAATCGCAGGTGATCAAATCACATAAGATAAGAAGATATAACAGAAGCTAAAATAAAAGACTCACATCAATGAGATAACTATGGGAATTCCTTTCTCATATCATATTCAGTCTCCAAGGTAGCTTCCTCAATGCCATGACGACTCCACTGGACTTTCACAAGCGGAATAGTCTTCGTTCTGAGCTGCTTTTCTTTACGATCAAGAATCTGAATAGGTTTTCTCAACATAACTGAGACTTTCATCAAGTTCGGCCTCGTCTGGCTGAATAATATGAGAATCATTAGGGAGATATTTCCGCAGCATATATACATGAAAAACATCATGTATTACAGATAGAGAAGGCGGATCGGAAGAGCAAGTCGATAAGCACGAGTACCAATCTTCTCCAGAATCTCATAAGGACCAATGTAACGATGAGACAACTTCCCTCGTTTGCCAAATCTGATAACGCCTCTGAAAGGAGAAATCTTCAAAAATACTCTATCTCCTTGCTCAAACTCTAGAGGTCGGCGTCGAATATTCGCATATTTGGCCTGTCTGTCCTGAGCGGTCTTCATTCTCTTCTGAATCAGCTTCACTTTCTCCGTCATATCTCTAATCATATGGGGTCCAAACTCAGGTACCTCAGAGATATCATCCAAATAGAGAGGGGATCTGCACTTCTTGCCATACAACGCTTCAAACGGTGCCATCTCTATACTCGTCTGATAGCTGTTGTTGTACGAAAACTCACATAATGGCAAAGAATCTTGCCAACTAATGCCAAAATCTAGCACTACAGCTCTAAGCATATCCTCCAATGTCTGGATAGTCCTCTCGGACTGACCGTCTGTCTGAGGATGATATGCAGTACTCAAATGCAATGTAGTACCCAGAGCCTGCTGCAAACTGTGCCAAAAGTGTGAAGTGAATCGAGGATCACGATTTGATACAATCGACTTCAGCACACCATGTAATCTGACCACTTCTCTGACATAAATCTCTGCCATCTGGTCATATATGTACGTCATTCTGTACGGAATAAAACATACTGATTTGGTCAATCTGTCAATAACGACCCAAATCGCATCACAACCTCGGGAGAATCGCGGTAACTGCGTCACAAAATTCATGGAAATGTGATCCCATTTCCATTCTGGATTCGATAAGCTATGCAATAGACCTCCTGGTTTCTTTCTCTCTGCTTTCACCTGTTGGCAATCCAAACATTTAGATACAAAATCTGTGACATCTGATTTCATCTGTTTCTACCAAAACTGTCTTTTCAAATCGTTATACAATTTTCTGCCACCAGGATGAATGCTAAATCGACTGCTGTGCGCTTCTGTCAATATCTGCTGTCTCAACTCTGAAACATCCGACCCAACAACACGAATATTCAAATACAATACATCATCACGAACCTGATATTCTGATTGATGACCTGATCTGACCATCAACATCGAGTTCTGAACATTCTGATCCACTTTCTGTGCTTCTTTGATTCTAACAATCAGTTCTGGTTCAACTTGAATAGCACCTAATCTCAAAGGTCGACAATCTGTCTCAAATACTAAACCAGACAAACAGCAATCTTTAATGAAATTCGAAACACCAATCGTCGACAAGGATAAAGAACATACCTTTCGACTCAGTGCATCCGCTGCTGCATTCGACTTTCCCGGGTAGTATTTGATTTCACAATCAAAGTCTTTCAACAAATCAAGCCATATTCTCTGTCTCATATTCAATTCTGACTGTGAAAACAGATATTTCAAGCTCTTGTGATCAGAATATATCTCAAACTTCTCACCGTATAGATAGCGTCGCCATATCTTCAATGCAAACACGATAGCAGCCAAACCCATAAATCATCGATAATATCCTGCCAAACCCATAAAGCTGCGAATTTCTGGCACTGATGTCGGTCTTTGCCAAGAAATAACGGCCTCAACCTTGCTAGGATCTACTGATATACCATCTCCGGATATAATGTGACCCAGAAATACAACCTGTCTCAGCCAAAACTCACATTTCGACAGTTTAGCATATAATTTCTCAGTCCTCAGAATTCTCAAAACAGTTCTCAAATTCTCAGCATGTTCAATCATATTCTTGGAATAAATCAAAATATCGTCGATAAAAATGATCACGAAATCATCGAGATATTTCTGGGACACACTGTTCATTAATCCCATAAATACAGCTGGAGCGTTGGTCAAACCAAACGGCATAACAATAATGATACGATCCCGCCCACGAGATCTTTGATTTGTCCCGATCTTTGAAACAAGTAATTGATAGGTGTGATAATCGCCTCTAGATCACGCGGCCTAGCAACAATTAATCAACGATAGGAACAATCGCGTTCAAGAGAACCTCTAAAGAACCCGTCCTTGGCAACCCTCGTGATATTCGATTGACAAACGCCACAAAAGATAAATCTTTTGATAAGTTTGATTTGATACGACGGAAAAGTTATAACGAAACTTAAGCATGTTTTTTTGAGAGAATTGTCAATGTCAAGATTTCATAAAAGAAGAAAAATTATCAATGTTGTGTTTTCAAACAATAAAATTCTCAATATCATAACGAAACTTAAGATATTGATACCAAATCAAAAAGATATGAAATCTACTTGCCAAGATAATAGAAACTCTAAAATAGAAAATAATCTGCGCCCAAACGTATCGGACACGGACCCCGTGTAGGCCTCCGGGTAAGGGTCTGTGTATGCTCGGCCAAATTACTCTCCGGGAAAACAATGGACACGGACCCCGTGTACAGGTCCGTGCTCGAGTCCGTGTAGGCTCGGGATTTTTCTTCCTCAAGTGTAATGGACACGGACCCCGTGTACGGGTCCGTGCAGCCTCGGTACTTCAAAATAATGCTTGAACAATGTTCCTTTGGCCACAAACGTACTCCCATGCATCACGAACCTTGGACATCCTTGAACCTCTTTATTCATACGTCATGCCCGGCCAGATTCATATCATACTCCCCTTCTTCAAAAAGATTTGAGTCTACCTACGCAAAAATGAAGCAAGTTAGTAATAACAAGGAATATATTATCAACACGCTTACCTTCAAGCTCAAGTTTGTAGGTGCTATCGTTTGCTCCCTCCATCAGCACTGGGAATCTCAATATCGCGAAGACAAGGCGCGCATATGCCCGAGGTCACGCACATGCGTCGAGAAGGAGCGCGCATATGCGCGAGGAGTACTAGACACCGAAGATTAAAACAGAGAACTTCGCTCATATGTGTTAAATTAGGGCGCGCATATTCGTGCGAGGGGAAATTGTGCAGCGTACAGGCAGAGACATTCGCGCAAATGCGCGAGCTCAGGGCGCGCATATGCGCGCGGCGCAATTTCAGAATTATTTCCTTCCTATTTTTGAGTCTTATTTGTTTTGGTAATTATATTTTCATATCTTTCTGATTTTGAAACAATATATGGACGAAAATTTCATCATTGGACAGACAATTGAGATTATTCTTAAGTTTATATTTATTGATAGAGTTTTTCTCTCAATTTTCAAAGCTTGGCTTTGTATACACCTATGTGTGTTTCTTAAATCAAACTTATCAAAGTTTAATACTTTGGGGCGTTTGTCGATTGTTCTTCACTCGGATTGTCAAAGACGAGTTCTTTGAGGGCTCGCTTGAATATCGATTGTTTATCTCGTTAATATTTCTTGCTAAGTTCTTCGTAATTTAGAGGTGAATATTAGAACCTTACTTGTTCAAAAAGATCGGGACAACACAACCGTTTCTTTGTTTCATCGAATCGAGGGCGTGACTCCATTTTTGAGCGCGTTTGCTTTTCGTGGTTCTCAGGATCGCTTCATTTGGTATAAGCTTTAGGTTCCCTTTGAGTCAAGTAAGTTTATCCTTTTTTTCAGATCTGTGTTTATCTATCGTTTGTTATCAGATATGTATATCCTATCGTTCTTCATATTTCGTGGATCTTGCGATTCTTGAAATTTTGCCATAAATTGGTTTTGGTATTTTGTTCTATTCTCTTGTGGGAGCTATATTCAAGTGTCTCTCACAATAAAAAAAAATTTGTGCTATTATTTAGCATTGAATCTTGTTCTTATCCCCTTTGTGAGTCATAGTCAAGTAACACTCACAATCACAAAAAAAAAATCCAAATTTCTTGTTTTACGCAGTCCGTGTAAGTCAGTTTGCAAGTGTCGTGAAGTTTGAACTTGTGAGTTTGATGCACACAAGCTACAAAGCCTGAAAGTGTACCCTACGAGAGAACTCTCAGAAATCGAGTGAAATATTTGAGTGTGAGCGTTTCTTTCTTGGAGTGACGTGTGAGCTATTTGTATGGAAGACAAATAAAAACAAGAGGAAAAAAAAAGAGAGTCGAGTGAATTTTCATTGGAGTGGCAAGTGAGGATTAGTGGTGAGGAAATTTATTCTTTATTGTTTTCTACTAACCTTTTCTTGCAAGTATAATGATTGACGATCATCAATTTCAAACAATGTTAAAAGGGTTGGATAGAATGTGGGAGAAGGAGTTTAAGACTCTACGTGAGAGGTATAGGAGGTGTGAAGAAGAGGAGATGTATGATAGGCATGGTGATAAGAATAGGCGAGGTAGTAGATTTGGCGGGAATAGAACATTGCAATTGGATCGTGATGATGACAGGCGATGTGAGGAGAATAGAAGGGTGGGCCGAAGAGGTGAAGGTCATGTGCATAGGGAGTTGTTGGCATCCAAGTGGGGGACGTGCTTGGAAGAGAAAATCATTGCTAGGCCAAAGAAGGAGTCGAGACGTGAAGCTAGCAAATAGGAAGAAGTGCCTAATTTGTCTACGATGGAGGAGGAGTGTAGTCAAGAAGAAACTTTGTTGCGCATATCATTTGAGGAAAAACTTATTTCTGTTCATCAATTGAAATTTATTGAAATGAGTGGAAAAAAAATGTGATATGGTCAAAAGAATGAGTGAACAAAATAGTGAGATGACCATAGAAAAAAAAGATGAAAAAGAAAAATAGGCCAAAGAAAAGAAAAAGAAAAATAACTTAAAGGCCCAAAGGAGAGAAAAGAGTGAGGTTGAGAGTTATTCCACTTTGTATAAACCCCTTAAAGTACCTTTGTACAAAGAGGTTTATTATCATTATGATGATATAGCCGGTTCAATCCCGAGCATTGTTATTTCTCCTTTGCAGGAATATGATGAAATCATGATGAGGAGGCAAGTAAGTGTTGAGGGTATAAAAATGCAATGGGATGATCCACATGACGCTGGGTGCAATCGCGATGAGGTAAGGTTAGTTGGCAACGCAACATCTAAGATGTATGATTTGCTTCCTTACCTTCATTCATTGTTATGCTATATACAAGAATTTGGAGTGAGTGTTGAGAGTGGGATGTCTAAAGGGTCTAACTGTGGATTAACCTTCGTGTTCTACTTGCATGATTCATACTTGTTTGATGATGACTTGGAAAAGAGCATGAAGGGATATAAGAATTTTTATGTTCATAATGAATACAATTTTAAGGAGAATAAATTCTTCGTTCTTTATTCATTGCATGAATTATCTGATGGTGAGGCCTATTGTGGTGGTTTTATCTTTGATAAGATGCATGAGTATATGTGTTGGTTGCATATTGTAATGCTCGAGATATTAATACTGTAATCAGACACTAATCAATTGACTTATTGATGTGATTATATAAAAAGCTTGAAGGAGATATGGAAAACATGGGATGATATGTGAGAGCATGTGCATGAGTGGATGAGCAGGGATTGGCGCATATGCGCGAGAGACCAATCGCAAGGGCAGAGGACCTCGTACATATGCGCGAGACAGGGCACGCATATGTGCGAGGAGGTGTGTTGGTGATTGCCGAGACAGAGAATAGCCAAAGTTTAGAAATAGAGAATTGGGCGCACATGCGCGGAGGCCTGGCGCGCATATGCACGCCCAACGGCAACAGTCAAGCGCCGAGACAGAGTGTCTCGCGCATATGCGCCGAGAGAGGTCGTGCATATGCGCGAGATGTGCAGCATCAAGACTTGAGACACGTTGCTTGCCATGCATATATAATATACAATCCTTCATTTCCTTCAGCAACAAAATCGAGAAAAGCTACAGGGAATTTCCAAGTTTTTTCGTACTTTCAACTTGTTATTTCGAAAGATTCGGTTATCCGATTTTCGATCGGACATAGTATCGTGCTCTTTTCGAAAGGACGTAAGTTTTATTGATTTCTGATATGACTTAAAATTATGATCTTGCCAGAATCAGATACGATGTTCTTAAGATAGTAGACATTGTAGAATCGAGAACATATTGAAGAACATACATTATATGAAATTGTGATTATTTTTCAGATATTGGGTTGAGATTATTCAGATTTCTGAGATTATGGATTGTATTGGATATTGGTTATGATTTGTAATTGATATATATACTACTGTCTGAGTTGACAAAGATATCGATATTGTGCTGTTATGTCGTCGAAACATCAGTAGATTGGTATTGATCAGATTCAGTATTGATTTCAGATTGTATATTGATATTGTGCCGAAAGACTTCTTAGGATGAAGCCGCCAGAATTTGATGGTAGCACTGATCCCATGGTTGCCTTGGAATTGGTCAAAGCTGTGGAGGCTATTTATGATTATCTTCAGTTTGATGATAAATATCGAGTTAGCTGTGTCATTGTTCTACTGACCAAGACGGCGAGGATTTGGTGGGACGGCACCAGGTATCAGTTAATGTCTCGGCACTCAAGTGGAAAAAGTTTAAAGTTTTATTCTACGACAACTATTTTTCTCGAGATGTTCGAAGTATTTCTAGAACTGAAGCAAGGAAATATGTCAATGCAAGAGAATATTCTCAAATTTGAAGAGGGATGTAAGTTTTCCCCATATCTAGCTAGTAATGACATTGAAAAGGGCGAGCATTTTCTGAGAGGTGTCCAGGCTGAAATTAAAGGAGACATTCGAATGTCTAAAGCTGCTTCATATAAAGAGATTGTTGAAAAAGCAAGGATGGCCGAGTTGGATGAGAAGGAAATTGAAAGAGAAAGACAATTGAAGCACTAAGATTTTTCTACTAAGGGCCAAGTTTCTGGATGGAAGGGTAAGGGCAAGTTCAGAGGCAAAGAAAAAGAGGAGTATTGACCCAAAACTCCTATGCCACCGCTTGAGTATGATTGATCTGAATGTCCAAAATCTAGCAAATGAATACAGGTGAGTGTTTGTTTGAAAGTAATCGATGCTTTCGTTGTGGAGGTGTTGGACATGTCATCAAAAATTGTCCAGTGAAGGGTGAGAAAGAGAAGGATAGGGTTCAAGGCAGAATCTTCACAATGACCAAAGAAGGTACAAATCCTGATTCTTCTGTCATATCAGGTACTATATTAATTTCAGGCAAGGCTGCTATTATTTTGATTGACACTGGTGCTACCCATTCCTTTATGTCTGAAATTTTCTTGCGCTCCTTGAATGTTGTTCCATGTTATGAACCCCTCCACTATAGTATTTTGTAGCCATCGGGAGACGAAATATGGCCTTCTAGTATTCTTAAAGGTTGTACAGTCCAAGTAAATGAGAAATTCTATTTTCCTGATCTTATTATTATTCCCATGGTGGCGTTTGATATTATTTTGGTAATGGACTGGCTATCATCAGATCGTGCCGTTATTGACTGCGTGGCTAAGACGGTGCTATTTCCTACAGAAGATGAGGATATCGTGAGTTTCTAGAGTTCATGTATTTTACTTGGCACTCCTTATATTTCTTGTCTCAAGGCTCAGGGAATGTTATCAAAGGGGTGTCAGGGGTTTTTAGCTACTATGATAGATGTGAATACTGAGATGACAATGAAGTTGAATGAGATTGAAGTAATTCGGGATTTTCCTGACGTATTTGCAGATGATGTGCCTGGATTGCCACCTGACCGTGAAGTTGAGTTTGTGATTGACGTGATTCCAGGTACTGCTCTGATTTCGAAAGCTTCTTATCGAATGGCCCCAGCTAAAATGAAGGAGCTGAAGAATTTGTTGCAGGATCTATTAGACAAAGGCTTTATTCGTCCGAGTTCTTCTTCATGGGGAGCTCTGGTTTTATTTGTCAAAAAAAAGATGGATCTTTGCGGTTGTGCATTGATTACAGAGAGATCAACAAAGACACGATCAAGAATAAATATCCATTGCTGAGGATTGACGATCTCTTTGATCAGCAACAAGGAGCGACAATGTTTTCAAAGATTGACCTGCGTTCTGGTTATTATCAGCTGAAAGTTAGGGAAGCCGGTGTCCCTAAAACTGCATTCAGAACCAGGTATGGCCATTATGAGTTCTTAGTCATGTCATTCGGGTTGACGAACGCTCCTTCTGTCTTCATAGATCTTATGAACCGGGTCTTCAAGCCATATTTGGATAGCTTCGTTATCGTTTTCATTGACAATATCTTGATTTATTCCAAGACTTGGGAACTTCATGCCGAGCATCTCAGAACTGTATTGCAGTTATTGAGGGAAAAGCAGTTATACACAAAGTTGTAAAATTGTGAATTCTGGTTAGAGAAAGTATCATTTCTTGGCCATATCGTTTCGAGAGACAGCATTGCAATGGATCCCATGAAGATTGAAGCGATTAAACAATGGCCTATTCCTATGACAGTTTCCGAGGTGCGTAGTTTTCTTGGTTTGACGGGTTATTATCCACGTTTTATTGCCAATTTCTCCAAAATTGCCCTGCCATTAACCAATCTGACCAGAGAGGCGGTGAAGTTTTAGTGGACAAACAAATGCCAACACGGATTTCAAGTGTTGAAAGACAACAGCTTCTATCCTAGCACTTCCGTGCGGCACTGAAGATTTTATTGTATACACTGATGCATCAAAGATGGGACTTGGAGCTGTACTGATGTAGAGTGGGAAAGTAATCGCTTATGCTTCTTGTCAGTTGAAAGACTACGAGAAGAATTATCCCACCCACAATCTTGAATTGGCGGCTGTGGTCTTCGCATTGAAAATATGGAGGCATATCTGTATGGCGAGAAATGTGAAGTTTTCACAGACCACAAGAGCTTGAAATATCTATTCTCACATAAGGAACTCAATATGCGACAGAGGAGATGGTTAGAACTTGTTAAAGATTATGATGTGACTATTAGCTACCACCCAGGTAAAGCAAACGTCGTTGCAGATGCTTTGAGCCGCAAGTCAGTTTCTTCTTTGAGCTCATTGATTAAGAAGCCGTTGTTATTGGATCTTCAGAGGAGTGAGATTGCTATAGTAGAGCATGGGACCATCGCTAGACTTTCAGCTTTGGTTATTCTACCTTCGTTGACAGATAGGATACGACGAGAGCAACCTAATGACAATCAGTTGATTGAATTGCGATCCAAAGCTGATAAGAAAGTGAATACAGGGATTGTGATGAAGACTGATGATTTGTTAATGTTGAGAGGTCGGATTTGTGTTCCCAGTGTTAATGACCTTCGACGAGATGTTTTGACAGAGGCTCATACCGCGCCATACTCGATACATCCAGGTAGCACCAAAATGTATCAGGATCTCTGACGTCTATACTAGTGGCCAGGTATGAAGAGTGTGAAAGGGGATCGACTAAGGTGCCCGACTGCGCAACGGAAGTTTCAAAAATATTTTACAATGCAAAAAATCGAGCACCCTAATCACTATGATGTGTAACAAATACGAAAAACACAAAATGTCATACATAGGGTGTTTTAAAGAAATATCTATCAATCTCTCAAGATTGATGTTGGCTCCAACTTAGTTGTCAAACAACTAAGCTCTTGAAGGGATGACTCAATCTACTAGCTTTCCAATGAGCACTCCTTGCTCAAAATAAAGCCCACCACCAACAAGCTAGTTCCCCTCTAATTTTGCACTGGAAAAATTAATGGATTTTTCTTTGAGAAGACTAAGCTTTCCTCAACAATTGAAGAAAGAAAAATGAAGGAGAGAAGAGCATGAAAAATTCGGCCAAGGCAATTATGGAGTGAAGGGAGGATGAGTTGTCTTGGTTGTGCAAAAAGCTAAAGCAAAAAGTTGCATGTGCATGCCATGCCATTAACTCAAAAGTTGCCTCCAACCCTTCACCTTCCAAGCATGCAATTTCTTTGGGCTTGTAACAATTACGAGGTCCATGGACTTTTCTTTAAATGACTCAAATATATTTGAGACCATTTAAACATTACTTGATTTTACTCAAGTCCATTAGTTTAATAATTATTTCTAATTGGGCTCTACAAAGCCTAATGTTATTTAAATAATTCAACACTTGAATTAATTTAATTATTTGGACTCTACCAGGTCCACTAGTGTTTAATTAATTCAACACTTGAATTAATTTAATTTAGTCCATAATAATGTTTATGAAAATCACAATTTTCAAATACATTATTTATTTGGCCATCTTTTAATTTAGGAACACTTCTATAAATTAAAAGTTACATTTCCCTCATAGAAGTCATACTTCTGTTTTTCTTTACGCTTATAAACTCCTTTATAAGCCATTCATCACATTGAACTATTTTACTTATCAACGGGATCTAGAACGCTAGTACTTGTGTGGCCCTCAATGGTTCATTGATACAACTAGCAGTGGGTTAACATCTCCATGTGATTCGGGACTAAACAAGTCCTTATATGAGTATACCCAAATTGCTCCATTCTTATTAATCAACTCCTTGTTAATAAGAACGTCAGAACTCAAGTCTGATAGTACCTAACCAATCATGTTAAACATCTAGTAGCATCGCTTACATGATTCCCTAGGTATCAAATGATAGTGCCTGCAAGAACCATTCAATTATGGTTAGCGTATAGTACGTCCCTTCATCTCATATATCCCGACCGATTCGACAACTATTGGGATATCGAGAGCTGTCAAAGAATCGATACTATGTGTCATGTCGTAGTTGCATCGATGGTGTAATCTAAGAAACCCCTTTCTTAATTACCACCATACTCTAATCAGATATCTCAAACTACATACACATAGGATATCCATACCCGAAGGTAAGCGGTGAATCCTCGACTACAATGCATCGACTCCTATATGTTTCGACAAAACACCCAACCTTGCCACCTGATGACCCCATAAAAATCGGTAAACAAGTCAAAGTGCAATGCTAGCACATAGAGTCTCAATGTTGTCCTGGTCATAAGGACTGATGTTGTACAACCATAAACTAGGACGCTTCCCCTCGATCAGTGAGAACCACTTGGAAAGTCCTATATGGAGGGTTTTTCAGTGCACTCTACCAGGAGCACCTATCTGCATGCTCGGAAATCACAATGCCACCTACCAATGAAACATGGTACTCACATTGCAGATACTAGTCTCGAACTCGAGCAGCCTATATCCTTCTTAGCAGCGGCTGAATCGACAAAGAACTGTTTAGAACATACAGTATTGCAAATATGAGTTTCATGATACTCATCATATGAGCATCTCATATTCTTTCTACTATTTGTATGTTCAAAGACTTTATCTATGCAACAAGCATGGGTATACAGATAAATATGTGCCAAAACAATAATTTCAAATATTATTAAAATAAGGATTGTTTATACATAGACTTTCATTGTGAACACACGGCCAATACTTGGCTCGACGGGCGCCTACTCTAAAAATCTCTCACTTGCACTAGAGCCAACTACCCATATGCTTCAAACCCATTGATTCGCGATGCTTCTCAAGTAATGGTCCAGGTAAAGGCTTATTTAGTGGATCAGCAACATTATCTGCGGAGCCGACCTTGTCAATCGACACTTCTCCTCTTTCCACAATCTCTCGGAGGATGTGGTATTTTCTCAATACATGTTTGGACTTCTGATGAGACCTTGGCTACTTTGCTTGAGCTATAGCTCTCGTGTTGTCACAAAACACTGGGGCAGGAGCAACTCAATTAGGAATGACGTCCAACTCTTGGACGAAATTCCTTATCCAAACAGCCTCCTTTGCTGCAGCTGATGCAGCAATGTATTCGGTCTCAGTGGTGGAATCCGCAGTACTGTCTTGCTTGGAACTCTTCCAAGAGACAGCAGCACTATTGAGCATGAATACAAACCCAGAGGTTGATTTCGAGCCATTCATGTCGCTTTGGAAGCTAGAGTCGGTATAGCCTTCCAATTTCAGTTCTCCACCCCCATAGACCAAGAACAACTTATTGGTCCTTCTCAAATACTTGAGGATGTCTTTCACAGCTTTCCAGTGTGGAAGACCAGGGTTCGATTGATATTTACTCCCTATACTTAGTGCAAAAATCACGTCAGGACGTGTAGATGCTACCAATTGCAGATGCATAAGGAAATCTTGTCATCGCCACTATCTCTGCATCAGTCTTGGGAGACATATACTTGGATAGGGACATGCCATGACACATTGGTAGATGTCCTCTCTTGGACTCATCCATCGAGAACCGCTTCACGATGGTATCAATGTATGTGGACTGGGTGAGACCAAGCAATCTTCTTGATCTGTCTCTATAGATCTGTATTCCCAATACAAAAGATGATTCACCCATGTCCTGCATCGAGAACTTACTTGCTAACCATATTTTAGTTGATTGCTACATCCCTACATCATTCCCAATGAGTAGAATGTCATCAAAATTAAGCACCAGGAATGTCCAGCACTCCTGCTGACCTTCTTATACACACAAGGTTCCTCAGAATTCTTGGTAAAACCAAACTCTTTGATTGTACTATCGAATATGAGGTTCCAACTCTTACATGTAAATCTCTTCCTTAATATCCCCATTGAGAAAGGTTGTCTTGACATCCATCTGCCATATCTCATAATCATACCATGCAGCTATGGCTAGCAATATTCTTATATACTAAAACATTGCAACTGGAGAAAAGGTTTTCTCAAAGTCAACTCCTTGTCTTTGAGTATATCTTTTTGCCACCAATCGTGCCTTGAAGGTATTGACCTTCCCATCCGCCCCAAGTTTCCTCTTGTAAATCCATTTACACCCTATGGGAACAATTCTCTCAGGTAGATCCACGAGATTCCACACTTGGTTCGAATGCATGGAATTCATCTAAAATTCCATTGCTTCAAGCCACTTGAATAAATCGGCATCAGATAACGCTTCCTTGAAGTGTAGAGGCCCGTATTTCGTACTTGAAAATTTGCGGAATAATTTAAAAATTTTTTCTTTAAAAATACATAACATGCCTCATTCATAAAATAAACTGATCAAAATGTTTAATGTCAAAGTAGCAGCGGAAGTAAATATTTGTGTAACGTCCGAAAAACCAACCTACGTAAACCACATGCATGCAAAATTATTTTAATTACTTAATTGTTTTATTTAATTGATTTTAAATACTAGCATGATATTTATAATATAATTAAATGTATGATTTACATGATTAAATGATTATGTGACATGTTTTCATGAAATTAAGGATTTTACCCGAATATTCGATAATAGGCAGGGAAAAGGAGACCGGGAACGACTAAGACAAGAATATGTATTTTTATTTAAATAGTGGCAAAGCTTCCTAATATGATTAAAAATGATTTAATTTTCCTAAAAATGTTGGAGTTCGAATTATTTTACGAGTCGAGCTCGATTTTTCCCGGGCAGCCGATTTTTGTCAAACAAGGAGTTTTAAAAGATCAAAAATATTATTTTATGGAAACTAATTTTTATAAACTTTTATTATTAAATTAATTAAGTGTTATTGGGCTCAATTTAATTAATTTAAATAGGCCCAATTACCTTAAGCATGCAAGCCCAAAACCAAAGTCCCTTTAATATTTTAATTAAATTATAAATAAGTGTTTTTAGGTCTTTAAACCTCGTAAAACACCTCTATCAGCCGAGAATCATTCAAAACTAGCACACACGATAATTTTCAAAAAAAAAATAAGGAGAAGAAAGCTTGTGTTCTTCGTTGCCCGTTCGTCCTTCCTCGCCGACGATTGAAAATTCGAGCGTTATAAACGCAAAGGCACGTTTCTTAAACCCTTTTAAAACATCATACAAATCATAATATGTGTGTTTTAATTGTTTATGCTTGAATAAAATAGGTATTCGATTATTTAACGATATGATACGTATTTTCGACGTTTTTACGATTTTACGCTTGTTTTGAAATCGTTTTTGATTCCAACGGACACGCTGCCAATACATGGTAAAATATGATTGATTATTATTAAAACATGATAAATTGATAAGTGGAAATGGGGTGGAACAACCGTGAAAGAAAAAAAAAAGGGGAGAAGAGGGCCGTAGGTTTCATGGTGAGTGCAAAACACAAGTGGTTCGGTTCCTTTGCATGGGGCACGGGTCTGGCCAGGGTCTGGTTGGGGGCTTGTCCAGGGTCTGGTTCGAAGGCTAGGTAGGGTCCTAGGGCGGCTAGGGTTCGAGTTCTAGGCTAGGGGAAGGAGTCCACCCGAAGTGGGACTCCTCCCATATTCACGCGCAGGTTTTGTATGGCTGGGAAAAGGGGGCTCGCAGCTGGCCTGGGCACGAGCCAGGCTGGTCCTTTATGGTCCTAGGATGTTGGGCAGGAGTCGGGCCAGGGGCTGAAGCGGCTGGGTTGGCAGGTGGCACGGGCGAAACATGAAACGTGATTGAAACCAACAAGGGAACGTGCGCGACTTGTTCTGGTTCAGTGCTTCGTGCGTGGGTTCTTTGGGTTGGGCTGGTCTGGGCTAGGTCTGGACATGGTCCAGGGATGGCTAGGGTGTATAGGACTCGGTGGTGGCTTGGGCAGAGAGTTCCATGCGAGAGGGGACTCCTACGTGAGATGGAGACAGAGAGCCTTGTTGCTGATGCAGGGCTTCGTGCGTGGCTCAGGGGCTCGGGCTGGGGGTGGCGCGGGTATGGGACTGGTATAGGGTCAGTAAGGGTCCAGAGGGGTCGATGGTTAACCAGATGGAAGTTTCCTAGTTGGGTGAGGAGTCCTAGAAGTGCAAGGAAGCTCACACACACACACATGCAGAATTGGGTCTATTGGTCAGGTGAGTTTGAGCGACTTAGGGGCTGGTTCTTTAGGCTAGGCTTGGTCATTAGGGTTCCTAGATGGGTTGGCTCGGGTTTGGCTCAAGGTGGCTTGGGCATGGCTCGAGTAAAATTGGGAGATGGCTCGGGTGGTTCGTATATGTGTCAATTTCGAAAATTTAAGAACAAAAAATTGAATCCATGGGTCCACGGGGGTGACACACGACTTGGAAGGGTAGAATAAATATTAAAAATGCTGTGTTTAAAATTTGGGGTCAAAATAACGAGTTTTGGATTTAATCGGGATTTAATCGCCTCACGAAACGCTAATTGACAAGTTAATTGAAACGCCTAGTTTTAAGCTTTATAAAATTATGAAAAATTAGGTTTAAGCTTAAATAATTATTATAAGTCTAAGTTTTTAATTTGGGAATTTTATATTAAGGTTTGGTTTAATTCGGGATTAAAACGCATTAATATGTTATATTTAATGATTAAATTAAAAGTCATCGATTTAAGCCAAATAAAAATATGAGAAAATTAATTTAAGCTTAAATAATTATTTAAAATAATCTCATGTCATTAAAAGTGAGACAAAGATAAATTCGAGAATTTTTACGTCCAGGGGCAAAACGGTCTTTTTACACTTAGGAAAATACTAAAATGCTTGGCAGCGTCCCGTAGGATCATAACGCATGTTAAATGATATTTTATGATTTAAAATGATGATTTTGATGATAATATGTATTTTTACGATTTATGGTAAAGCTGTGCAATTTTTAATGTTTAAAATGTTATTTTTGGAAAGCTATGTTATTTTATGATTTTAAAAGAAAATGAAAAATATTTTGAGGGATGTGAATTGACTGTGACAAAAGATATGATTTATGATATATGATTTTGTGGGGATAACGTGAGGGGAAAAGGCCCCAGAGGGAGCCCATATACGGGAGAAGGCCCCAGAGGGAGCCCATACGTGGGAAAAGGCCCCAGAGGGAGCCCGTCTATGGGAGAAGGCCCCCGAGGGAGCCCCGACGAACGTATTTCCACGGTGGAGCCTAGTGCACACCCCCATGGACCATGTGGAGCTAAGACTGCAGTCGACCAAAGGATAAAAGCTAGTCACTTTCAAGGATCAAACTTCACCCAAAATGATATATGATTGAAAGCTTATGATAAAAATAATTTTTATGATATAAGATTTACGATGAGGATTAAAGCTATTTTTTTTAAAATGATTTATTTATGCTTAAAGTTATTTTAAAATGATTTTTCTATTTATGATTTAATTATCCTTGAATGATTTTTAAAGGATTTTAAAATGGTTTATTTATTTTCAAAAGCTATTTTAAATAAAAATAGGATTTTTAAATGCATGTGCTTGTATATGTATTATTTGTTATCTATGTTTAGAACGTGCTGAGTCATTAGACTCACTAGGTTTGTATGATGTAGGACTTGATGATTTTTGGAGGCGGTGACGATTGAGTCGATCGAGTGCAGCATTACACACCCGAGGGCCTTTATGTTTCCGCACTAGTTTATTAGATTTAAGATTTAAAGACTTATGTTAATGATTTTTATTAGATAATTCTTATGCTTTATTTTTATTGTTAGTGATCTTTTCAAAGGACAATTTAGGATGTTTTGGTTAGGTGATGATTTAGGAATTATTTTATGCACTTGAGGTTTAAATTGTTAATTTATTAGGATTCATGATTATGTTAAATTATTTTATTTAGGAATTTAGAAGTTATGGTTTAGATATTAGGAAAAAAAAATCGGGGTCGTTTCAATTTGTTTCAAGGCAACAACTTAAAATAATTTATCGTGATAAAAGTGTTTGAGCATAAAAAAAATAGTAAATGAACTGAAGCATGAGGTCCTCGGGTTCCTACTACTGCCGACCCAAGATGGCTCACTGGTCCCTGCCATCGGTCCCGACCTCATCAGTACCTACAACAATCAAGTCTAGTGAGTCTAAAGACTTAGCATGAATATATCGTGGATAACAAGTAAATATATCGTAAAATCGCATGCAACTTAAAAATAAGTCATATCATAAAGCGTAACGTAAAGATCTTGTCATAAGTAACTATAAATACGTGCATAACTGGAAACTGTACGTAAAATGTTTGCTCGATAGAGCCTTGTCATAAAATAGCATATCATAATTTTCTGTTGAGAATATGTTCTACGCGAGTGGCCCATAACGTAACGTAACATAAAATAACATGAATCGTCTGATCAGACTAAATCACAGTATACTGGGCGGTAGAGATCATCACAGCCCTTGGACTGGATATCCGTACCCATACATGAACATGAACCGGTCATAGGTCACCGGGTGAAGTAATAATCCCATAAGCTGCAATCTCATGAACGTGAGGTGACCACAAGCAATATCGTATATATCTCACAAATAAAATTTTATATTTTATGCACGTAATATAATTAAATATCCTGTTTTATTTTACCGAATGGGTTGGATCGTTCCCTGGCTCGCTGCGACCTAATTCTAACATGAAAATATGCAAATGATTTTTCCCTTGAAAATAACTTAGTCATGAAACCCAAAACCGAGCTCACTAGACCAACAACTAAAATTTCTAACCATGACCTCGTACCAACCCGAACCAACACCGAACCATCATTTAGTCATGGTCGAAGTACGCCTAACATGATGAAATAATGCTCCTACAAATTGAAATACTCGAAATTTGGTGAATGGAGGCCAAAACATGAAACGCTCTTTCGAGAGTAACTTTGGCACATTGCACCGTAAATTCTCGTACGACCTCTAAGTTTAACCAAACCACAAACGGCCATAAACACGACCTTCCTAACTTGATGAGGTACTGTCCAGTCCAAGCCCATAGGCTAAAAGCAAACCAAGAACTCTAAACACAACTTTGAACCAAA
Organism: Primulina huaijiensis; assembly: GCF_012295235.1. Lineage (NCBI taxonomy): Eukaryota > Viridiplantae > Streptophyta > Magnoliopsida > Lamiales > Gesneriaceae > Primulina > Primulina huaijiensis. Next base: position 12,318,218 of record NC_133312.1, read on the forward strand.
GGCACAGTTGCTATCCAGAAAATTACAGCAGCAGCTGTTGCGCTTCCTTGCTTCGTTTTCGAGACTATTGGCCATTGGTGCTTGACCCCCAAACCAGAGCCTCTTACCAACATCCTAAGGTGTGGCTTGAACCATGGCTAAGGGCTAAAAAGCCAACAAAGATCCACACCAACACCATGACCGAACATACCCATGCAGAAATGAAAGGGGTCAAAGGGTGCTTGTCTTGTTTTGTTTTGAAAACCGATGAAGCCATGGACCAAGCCTTGAAAGGCCGACTTGGTCACGTCTTAGACAAGCCAAGGAGAGATTCTAACCATGGCTACAGCCCCTAGGCAGCCATGATCAGATCCCTCCTTCTTGACAGCCAAAAAAGAAAATTCGAGACTCAAAATGACACTCTGGAAGAGTTGCTGTCATTTCCCTTCTTTGCGTGCATGGGACTTAAACTAATGGACCAACATGATCCTAACACACCCTAGTACGTGCCTAGGTGCAGCCTTGGATGCCTGGAATCAAGCCCAACCCTGAAACCATCAAAAACAACAAAACCGTGAAGCATAGGAGGGGGACGAAAATAATCTGTGCAGATTTTCGAAAATAAGGTTGTCTTGATTTCGGTTTTGCCAAAAAAAAAAATCATGATCATGTAATGTTTATATAACTTGATTGAAGAGCAAAGGAAGATATAGACATGCCTTGGATTTGTTTGAAAAACAAATCAATACAACGACGCGGTGCGGCGGAGACGGAGTTGCTTCACTTTCTTGTTTTCTCTCTTGTTTTTCTCTCAAGAACTCACGATTTTCTCTAGCTGAAGGACACTGAAATTTTAAGAATGGGAAGTGGGAGGGAAGGCTAGGAAAATAAATGGGAGGTTGCAAGATAAAAGGGAGAAAATAATCTTGCTATCTTTTTAGTTTGAGAGATAAGGAATTATATAACATATCAAAGGATTTGAGGTTGATTTGCTAGGGGTGAGGGCCGATTTTATCATTCAAAAACAAGGGAGTAAATTGCTTAATTGTTAATTAGTGGTGAATGAAATTGAGGGAATTATCTATCAAGAAAGAGGGTAAGGAAAGATATCAAAGGAAATGAGTTGTCAAATCATTTAAATCCTACAAATGGGTGACCGAAAATCTTCTAAATAATTATGGGTAGGAAAATTGCTTAATTAATAGTTATTGAGGATTTAAAGTTGAAGGAATTATCTATGCCAAGAAAAGATAAGGGAATGAATAAAAATTGTGAGTTTTCAAATAAAAATTAAATCTTCTAATGGTGGCCGAAATTATACTATTAAATGGAGAGAAATATTGCTTAAATATTGTATTCTAAATTTTTAAAGTTTTATCTACCCATTAAGTATTTTAGTGAATTAAATAATTAATTTCGGATAGTGATTATCTTGCATGCATGGCTAATTTTTAAATTAAATTTACTAACTTGTTAAGTTATAATTTCTTAAATAAAATAAGCCTAGATTAACTTATCTCAATTGGTCACATATTTTAATTTAGGCTTTTAATTAAATTATTGGGCATAAAAGAATTTATTTACTACTTATCCCTAATTAATTAATTTAATTCTTAAACATTTTTTTACATTAAAATAAATTATCCTTTATCTTGAATAAATTCTAAGAATATTTTCTTATCATTAAATTTTATTTTAATACTCCAACTCCGGTCCGACCTCACTTATTTAGCTGAAAAGGTAATAACTAAACTACTGCGAAAATTAAATAATCCTAACCCAACAAATAAAAAAAAATGGATTTAAATCCTCATGCATAAAAATCATTTTAATTTAAATAATAGTAATTATGCATGGCTTATACGTAGTCTGATTTAACGGGTTCTACAACTCTCCCCCCATTAAAAGAAATAATTTCAAACTCACCGAATAACTCGGGGTAACGACTCCTCATCTCCGGCTCAGATCCCATGTAGCTTCCTCCTCCGAATAATTAAGCCATTTGACTTTCACTAGCTTAACAGCTTGTTCCGAAGCTTTTTCTCCTGTCTGTCTAAGATCTGCACTGATCTTTCTTCATAAGACAGGTTCGGAGTGAGCTGTAATGGTTCGAAGTTCAAGACATGCGAATGATTTGTCATATACTTCCTCAGAATAGAGACGTGGAACACATTGTGTACTCCGGCAAGATTCGGCGGAAGAGCAACACGATAAGCTAACGTCCCAACCCTGTCGAGGATCTCAAATAGTCTGATTAATCTCGGACTAAGCTTCCCTTTCTTCCCAAACCGCATGACACCTTTCATAGGTGCCACCTTCACGAAAACATGGTCGCTGACGGCAAACTCTAGATCTCTCCTCTGCTGATCCGAATAACTCTTCTGTCGACTCTGAGCAGTCCTCATCCTATCACGGATCTTGACTACTACATCGGTAGTCTGCTGAATAATCTCCGGACCCAATTTTGCTCACTCCCCTACTTCATCCCAGTGAATAGGCAATCTGCACTCGCGACCATACAGTGCTTCATACGGAGCCATAACTATAGACGACTGAAAGCTGTTGTTATAAGTGAACTCTACAAACGGCAACTTCGACTCCCAATTCCCTGAGAAATCGATAACACAAGCACAGAGTATATCTTCCAAAATCTGGATAACTCTCTCTGACTGCCCATTTGTCTGAGGGTGGAAAGTTGTGCTAAACAACAACTTCGTACCCATAGTCGAATGCAAACTCTTCCAAAATGAGAGAGTGAATCTAGGATCTCGGCCAGACACGATCGAAACGAGAATACCATGAAGTCGGACAATCTCGCGGATATACAACTCCGCATACTGAATCATGGTGAAAGTCGTCTTAATTGACAAGAAGTGCGCTGATTTGGTAAGACTATCAACAATCACCCCCAGATAGCATTTGATCCTCTCACGAAGTCCATGGTTACATTCTCCCACTTCCACTCGAAAATAGGGAGAGGCTTGAGCATACCTGCTGGTCTCTGATGCTCCGCTTTCACAAGCTAACATGTCAGACACTCGGATACAAAACGTCTGATATCCTTCTTCATTCCGAGCCACCAATACAACAACTGCAAATCTTTGTACATCTTCGTACTCCCAGGATGAATAGAGTACGGTAACATGTGGGCCTCTGATAAAATATCTGCTCTAATAGAATCGCTGCTAGGAACCCACATTTTGCCTCGATATCTCACAATACCGTCGCTAACTGTGTACAAGATACTATCCTTGGCCTCATCTCTCTGCTTCCACTTTGCCAACTGCTCATCTGCTGACTGCCCACTGCGAATACGATCTAGAATAGAAGACTGAATCGTCAAAGTAGATAGACGGGGAACTCTACCTCGAGGATAAGTCTCTAGATCAAACCTCTGCATCTCAGACTGAATAGGTCTCTGAATCGTCACAGTCATAGTCCTTCACTAGCTCCAACCAACGCCTCTGACGCATATTCAGCTCTTTCTGCGTAAAAAAGTACTTGAGGCTCTTATGGTCGGTAAGATCTTGTTAGAGTAGGTGCACGTCGAGCCAAGTGTTGGCCGAGTGTTCACAATGAAACTCTATGTATAAACAGTCTTTATTTTAATAATATTTGAAATTATTGTTTTGGCACTTCTTTATCTGTATACGTATCATGAAACTCATATTTGGAATACTGTATATTCTAAACAGTTCCTAGTCGATTTAGCCGCCGCTAAGAAGGATATAGGCCGCTCGAGTTCGAGACTAGTATCTGCGATGTGAGTACCATGTTTCATTGGTAGGGGACATTGTGATGTCCGAGCATGCAGATAGGTGCTCCTTGTAGAGTGCACTGAACAACCCTCCATAAAGGATTTTCCAAGTGGTTCTCACTTATCGAGTGGAAAAGTCCTAGTTTATGGTTGTACACCATTAGTCCTTATGACCCGGGACAACATTGAGACTCTATGTGCTAGAATTACACTTTGACTTGTTTACCGACTCTCAAGGGGTCATCAGGTGGCAAGGTTGGGTGTTCTGTCGAAACATATAGGAGTCGATGCATTGTAGTCGGGGATTCACCGCTTACCTACGGGTATGGATATCCTATGTGTTTTTCATGTATATGTAGTTTGAAATCTCTGATCAGAGTATGGTGGTAATTATGAAAGGGGTTTCATAGATTACACCATCGATGCAACTACGACATGACACATAGTATCGATTCATTGACAACTCTCGATAAACCAATGGTTGTCGAATCGGTCGGGATATATGAGTTGAAGGGACCGTACTGTACGCTAACCATAATTGAATGGTTCTTGCAGGCACTATCATTTGATACCTAGGGAATCATGTAAGCGATGCTGCTAGGCGTTTAACATGATTGGTTGGGTACTATCAGACTTGAGTTCTGACGTTCTTATTATCAAGGAGTTGATAA
>NC_133312.1:12323060-12378158 GCF_012295235.1 Primulina huaijiensis
TTCTCTCCAAGTTTTTCTCTCATTTTTCTTCTTCAAGTGTTGAGGAAGAAAAAATCTTCTCATTGAAAAATCTTCTTGTTTTTCTAGTGCAAAACAAGAAGGGATTTACCTAGCAAGTGGTGGGCCTAATTTTTGAAGGAGGAGGAAGCTTGTAGATCTTCATCCACTCAAGAGCCAAGTTGTTTACAACTTGGTTGGTGCCATTCATCAACCTCAAGAGGTTGATAGGTATAATCTCTCAAACACCCTATGTATGTCTTGTATGGTGTTTAAATGTATTTGTTGCACAAGGAACATGGTGGCCGAAAATTTTAGCATGTAAAATAAAATTTTTGACTTCCGTTGCGCTTCCGGTCACTGTAACCGATCCCCTTTCAGATTTGGCACTTCTCCCCGTACAAATAATGCATCCAAATCTTTAAGGCAAAAAATACGGCTGCCGACTCTAGATCGTGGGTAGGGTAGTTCTTCTCATGGGTTTTCAACTGTCGAGAAGCATACGCTATCACCTTCCCATGCTGCATCAACACTGCGCCTAGACCGAGCTTCGAAGCATCGATATACAAAACAAACTCGCCGGGATCTGACGACATGGCCAAAACTGGTGCTGAGATGAGAGTTTGCTTCAAAGTATCGAAGCTCTTCTAACACTCATCGCTCCACACAAATTTAACATTCTTCTTTGTCAACGACGTGAGTGGAACTGCGATAGAGGAGAATCCCTTAATAAACTTCCGATAATATCCTGGTAGCCCGAGGAAACTACGGATTTCGGATGCATTCTGCGGCACAACCCAATCTCTGACTGCTGCAAATTTCGCTGGGTCTACCTCAATACCGCTGCTAGAAACGATGTGGTCTAGGAACGCCACATTCTCTATCCAGAATTTGCATTTACTGAACTTCGCGAATAACTTATGCTTCTGTAGGGTCTGCAAAACTGCGGTCAGATGTCTGCTATGCTCCTCGTGATTCTTTGAGTAGACGAGAATGTCGTCTATGAATACTATCACGAACTGGTCAAGATACGGCTGAAATACGGGATTCATGAGATCCATGAAGATCGCTGGCTCATTCGTCAAATCGAACGGCATCACAAGGAACTCGAAGTGGCCGTAACGAGTCCTGAAAGCAGTCTTGAGAACATTGCTTCTTTCACCCTCAACTGGTGATAACCGGAACGCAGATCAATCTTTGAGAATACTGAAGCTCCATGCAACTGATCAAATAAATCCTCAATCCGCGGAAGTGGGTACTTGTTCTTCACTGTAACCCTGTTCAACTCCCGGTAGTCAATACAAAGCCTCATCGAACCATCCTTCTTCTTCACAAACAAAACTGGCGCGCACTATGGGGAAAAACTATGGGCGAATTAACTCCTTGTCAAGAAGTTCCTGAATCTGCTTCTTCAGTTCTGCCATCTATGTATGGTGCTTTTGAGATTTGTACCGTACCTGGCATAAGCTCAATAGAAAACTCCACATCTCGCTCGGGTGGCATACCAGAGACGTCCTCAGGAAAAACGTCTAGAAAATCCCTAAAAATGGGAACATCGGAGGCTGACTGACTGGGTGCCTCGGGAACGGATACAAAAGTCGCTAAAAGCGCCTGACACCCTCTATGCATGAGCTTCCTAGCCTGGACATAAGGTATAATGCAAGTGATATGAATCCACGTACGATGAAAAGCAAACGCGATTAAATATGAATCGCGTCCTCAATTCTATAAGGAACAAGGATCGTTGTTACGATGTCCCGATCTTTTGATTCAAGCAATTACGTGATATTCACCCCTAAACGACACGGTTTAGTAATAAAAAATCACAAAAGAAACAATCGAAACTTAATCGAACCTTCAAAGAACTCGTCTTTGACAATCCGCGCAAGACACGATCGACAAACGCCACAAAGTTAAAACTTTGATAAGTTTGATTTTTGAAAACAAAGCTAAAGCCTTGAAAAGTTGAGAGAAAACTCAAAAAACTTTGATAAACTCAATAATAATCTCTTTAATGTTCAAATTTTCGTCCATAATATTGTGTACCAATCTAAAAGATACTCAAAATCAAGTTACCAAGATAATTAGGATTCTTAACAAGGAAACTAGATTTTCTTCTTGCAGCAGGCGCGCTCGGGCGGCAGAATTTGACCGCTCGAGCGCCAGGTCTTCTGGCTATTCGCGCTCGGGCGGTAGAAAATGACCGTTCGAGCGCCGAGTGTTCTGGAAATCACCTCTTGGTCAGTACGTTTGGCGCTCGGGCGGTAGTATTTTACCGCTCGGGCGCGGGTCATTCTGGATGTTTTCTTCATTCATCACTTGAATGGTGTTCTTATGACTCCCAAACTTACTCCCATGCATCACGAAACCTTCAGCACTATGCACCTTGCTTGTAAGTCCTTCTTTATTGCTCATAAGCCCTTGTAGTGCCTCTTTGAATTTCTTTAGCCGTCCTCTCGTGATTGGTCCCTCTGGCAACTCTAAAGGATCACACGCTTTCCTTGGAGCTTGACCACCCGTGTTTGCATCATCCTCCCCTTCTTGCAAAGGATTTGTCCTCAAATCTTGTTCATCACCTACATCAAACAAAGAAAGATCACTAACATTAAAAGTAGAACTAACGTTATACTCACCTGGTAGATCAAGTGTGTAGGCATTGTCATTGATCCTTTCGAGGACTTGAAATGGCCCTTCACCCCTCGGTAGTAGCTTGGAACGTCGTTTCTCAGGAAACCTTTGCTTCCTCAAGTGTAGCCATACCCAATCACCCTTTTCAAACACCACTTTTTTCTTCCCCTTGTTGGCTTGCTTGGTGTATTGCTCATTCTTCTTCTCAATGTTGGCCTTGGCCTTTTCATGCAAACTCCTAACAAATTCAGCTTTCTTTTCGCCATCCATGTTTATCCTTTCACTCAGAGGTAAAGACATCAAATCCATCGGAGTCTAAGGATTAAAACCATAAACAAGTTCAAACGGCGAATAATTGGTAGTAGAATGCACGCAACGATTATAAGCAAACTCAACAAATGGTAAACATTCTTCCCAATTATTTAAGTTCTTTTTAAGAATAGCACGCAAAAGTGTTCTTAACGTTCTATTAACAACCTCAGCTTGTCCATCCGTTTGAGGATGACACGTAGTAGAAAACAACAATTTTGTGCCAAGTTTATCCCACAATGTTTTCCAAAAGTAACTTAAGAATTTAACATCACGATCAGAAACAATAGTCCTAGGCATGCCATGCAACCTAACGACTTCTCTAAAGAACAAATCCGCAATGTTAGATGCATCATCAGTTTTATGACAAGCAATAAAATGTGTCATTTTAGAAAATCTATCCACAACAACAAATATAGAGTCCTTCCCCTTCTTTGTCCTAGGCAACCCCAAAACAAAGTCCATAGAAATATCAACCCAAGGTTCACTAGGGACGGGAAGTGGTGTATACAATCCATGTGGTTGTGTCCTAGACTTAGCTTGTCTACAAGTTATGCACTTTTCACGAACACGCTCAACATCACGTTTCATATGTGGCCAATAGAAATGTTCATGCAATGCACTTAAAGTTTTAGCCACACCAAAATGCCCCATCAAGCCACCCCCATGTGCCTCCCTAACAAGTAATTCACGAACTGAAGATTTAGGAATGCACAACCTATCTTCTCTAAATAAGAAACCATGATGCAAATAGAATTTTTCATGTGGTCCATGCATACAAGTTTCAAACACACTCTTAAAATCCTCATCCAGCACATACAACTCTTTCACATGCTCAAACCCCAAAATTTTAGACTCTAAGGTAGAGATTAGTACGTACCTCCGTGATAATGCGTCGGCCACTACATTCTCCTTACCTTGTTTGTACTTGATTATATAGGGGAATGTCTCTATGAATGCCACCCACTTGGCATGCCGCTTGTTTAGCTTTTGTTGCCCCTTAAGGTGCTTTAGGGATTCATGATCCCTATGAATCACAAACTCCTTAGGTCTCAAGTAGTGCTGCCACGTCTCTAGAGTCCTCACAAGTGCGTAGAACTCCTTATCATATATGGGATAGTTTAGGGCGGCTCCATTGAGTTTCTCGCTAAAGTATGCCACCGGTCGACCTCCTTGCATCAAGACGCCACCAATACCTACACCTGAAGCATCACATTCAATTTCAAAGGTATTAGCAAAATCAGGTAAACAAGTAAAGGAGCATTAATTAAATTTTGCTTAATAATATTAAAAGACTTCTCTTGCTCCTCGCCCCAATGGAATGGAACGTTCTTCTTGATCGCCGCCGTCATTGGTGCTGCCAGTGTGCCAAAATCTTTTACAAACCTCCTATAGAAACTTGCAAGACCATGAAAACTTCGAACTTGACCAACAGTAGTAGGCGTTGGCCAATCTCGAATGGCACTTACCTTGTCTTCATCAAATTGTATACCCTGTGAACTTACCTCAAAACCCAGAAAGACAAGTTTGCTCGTACAAAAATCACATTTCTTTAAGTTAGCATATAAATTCTCATCCCTTAGTGTGATTAGTACAAGTCTCAAGTGATTAACATGCTCATCCAAGTTTTTGCTATACACTAGGATATCATCAAAATAAACAACAACAAACTTTCCTATATGTGGACGCAAAACATGATTCATTAACCTCATAAAGGTGCTAGGAGCGTTAGTTAAGCCAAAAGGCATGACCATCCACTCATATAACCCGTATTTGGTTTTAAAAGCAATTTTCCACTCATAACCTTCTCTCATTCTTATTTGGTGATAACCACTCTTCAAGTCAATTTTACTAAAGACACATGCACCATACAATTCATCTAACATATCATCTAGTCTAGGTATGGGATGCCTATACTTAATGGTTATGTTATTGACTGCCCTACAATCCACACACATACGCCATGAGCCATCTTTCTTAGGAATTAATAACACAGGCACAGCACAAGGGGACATGGACTCACGCACAAAACCCTTATCTAACAACTCACTTACCTGCCGTTGAAGCTACTTAGTCTCCTCCGGATTGCTCCTATATGCTGGACGGTTTGGCAATGCACTCCCGGGTACAAAATCAATTTGGTGCTCAATACCCCTCAATGGTGGTAGCCCTTGAGGTAGTTCCTCCAGAAATATATCATCAAATTCCTGCAAAAGTGAAACAACAATGCTCGGAAGGGATCCGGCTATATCACTTGTGTTAAAGAGGATCTCTTTATAAAGAATCAACGCAAGTGGTTCATGTGTGTTCATCAATTGCTTAACTTCACTTTTTTGGGCCATATATGATTTCTTTTTGGCCTCTTTCCTCTCATTTTTCTTTTGTATGGCCGCCTCACTCTTTTGATCACTCTTTTTTTCAGCCATTTCATTTTTATTCTCAAAGGTCATCTCACTATTTAGTTCACTCTTTTTTTCGGCCTCATCTCTCTTCTTTTTTTTTCAAATGGTCCTCAAACACTTGCTTTGGGGACAAAGGAAGTAATACAATGGTTTCCTTCTTTAATTCAAAGGAGTACCTATTCTTGAACCCATCATGTGTCACCCGCCTATCATATTGCCAAGGTCTACCCAACAAGATATGACATGCATGCATGGGTACCACATCACACAAGATCTCATCCACATACTTCCCAATAGCAAAAGGCACTAGCACTTGTTTTGTAACCTTCACCTACGCACAATCATTCAACCATTGAAGCCTATATGGTTGAGGATGCTTTAATGTAGGTAAACCCAATTTTTCTACCATCTCAACACTTGCTACATTAGTACAACTCCCCCCATCTATGATGAGATTGCAAACTTTTTGATTTACAAAACACCTAGTATGGAACAAATTCTCTCGTTGGTTAGTCTCCTCCTCCTTGACTTGGGCACTTATAGTTCGCCTAGTCACTAGTGCTTCACCTACAACCGCCTCGTAACCATCGTCAGGATCCTCTAATGCAGGCATCTCATCATCATCATCATCCCCACTATGAGATTCATACTCACCATAGTCATTTAAAATCATTACCCTTTTATAAGGACATTCACTAGCAATATGACCTAACCCTTGACACCTAAAGCATTTAACATCTCTAGATCGATTAGAAGGAGTTTCAGATTTACCTTGCACTCCTTGTTTAGGCGCCTCTTGTTTGGTCTCTACCTTGGGTTTGATCACCACCTTATTTTCATCACGTTTTGCCACATTTGGTCGCCAAGAAGATGATGAACCCCCCGTTTGATTGGTGCGGCCAACTCCACGCCTCTTGAGTTGTTGCTCCACTTTTATGGTAATTTGCACCATTTCGTCTAGATCCAAGTAGTGCCGAAGCTCCACTTGATCTTGAATCTCTCTGTTCAAACCACAAAGAAAACGAGCCATCGTCGCCTCATTATCTTCCTCAATATTTGCCCTACTCATGATTACCTCCATCTCCTTATAGTAGTCCTCAACACTCCTTACTCCTTGCCTCAAAGTTTGTAGCCTCTTAAACATCTCCCTATAGTAGTGGTTGGGCACAAACCTCTTCCTCATGACCCTCTTCATCTCATCCCAAGTTTCAATGGGTCTCTCATTATACCTCCTCCTAGCGGTCACTAATTGATCCCACCAAATGAGAGCATAGTCTAGAAATTCCACCATCGCCAACCTAACCGTCTTTTGTTCGGAGTAGTGGTGACATTCAAACACAAACTCTACCCTCTTTTCCCATTCTAAGTATGCCTCCGGGTCAGATTTTCCATGGAACAAAAGAATCTTCATCTTAATACTACCCATATTAGCATCCTCCCTATTCCCGTCATTGTATCTACCCCGTGTGGCTTCTCTTCTACCTCTACCAAATCCTCTACCTCTTCCATTCCTACCTCAATTTTCATTTTGGTTCTCCTCATCTCCTCCCAAATCATAATCTTCCTCTTCTTCTCCTCTACCCATATTTTTAGGCTTAGATTTATCTCCACTAGTACTAACTTCAAGCCTACTCATCCTCTCGTGCAATGGCTCCAACTCGACCCTCATCATCCTACTAAAATGCCCAAACAACGCCTCCATTTGAACCTTAGACAACCCCGGGTTAGAACTATCTCCTACCTCCTTCTCCATTTAATTTCAGATTTGTACCTGCAAGAAAACGTTAGTAGAAAACAAAATATTTCTCACTCAAGTCCTCACGGTCACTCCAAAGAAAAGTCGCTCGTCACTCCTCTCTATTTTTTTTTTGCTCACAACAAATACTCACCGTCCCTCCAAAGAAATAACACTCACACTCAAATGTTTTCACTCGAATTTTGATAATGCTCTCGAAAGTGTTCTCAAGCTTTGTATTTGTATATCAAACAATCAAGTTCAACTTGTGAACACATGTGATCGACTCACTTGGACTGCGGAGACAAGCAATTTGAAGGTAAATATTATTTTTTTTTGACTGTGTGAGGCACTTGTATATGACTCCCAATAAGGAATAGAACAAAATACAAAAAAGGAAATAATGGTGAATTTTTCGGATTTTTGGTTTTTTTTTTTTTTTGATTACTTTCTCGAAAATCCTAACAAAAAATATCACCAAAAATTTCAAAAACTGACGAAGAACGATATACTAAAAATATAGATCTGAAAAATGAACGAAAGGATAACAGATCTGATAATAGACGAGATAATAACGTGATAAACTTACTTGAATTCAATGGACCTAAGCTCTGATACCAAATGATATGAATCCTCGTACGATGAAAAGCAAACGCGATTAAATATGAAGCGCGTGCTCAATTCTATAACGAACAAGGATCGTTGTTACGATGTCCCGATCTTTTGATTCAAGCAATTACGTGATATTCACCCCTAAACGACGCGGTTTAGTAATAAACAATCACAAAAGAAACAATCAAAACTTAATCGAACCTTCAAAGAACTCGTCTTTGACAATCCGCGCAAGACACGATCGACAAACGCCACAAAGTTAAAACTTTGATAAGTTTGATTTTTGAAAACAAAGCTAAAGCCTTGAAAAGTTGAGAGAAAACTCAAAAACTTTGATAAACTCAATAATAATCTCTTTAATGTTCAAATTTTCGTCCATAATATTGTGTACCAATCTAAAAGATACTCAAAATCAAGTTACCAAGATAATTAGGATGCTTAACAAGGAAACTAGATTTTCTTCTTGCAGCAGGCGCGCTCGGGCGGCAGAATTTGACCGCTCGAGCGCCAGGTCTTCTGGCTATTCGCGCTCGGGCGGTAGAAAATGACCGCTCGAGCGCCGAGTGTTCTGGAAATCACCTCTTGGTCAGTACGTTTGGCGCTCGGGCGGCAGTATTTTACCGCTCGGGCGCGGGTCATTCTGGATGTTTGCTTCGTGCATCACTTGAATGGTGTTCTTATGACTCCCAAACTTACTCCCATGCATCACGAACCCTTCAGCACTCTGCACCTTGCTTGTATGTCCTTCTTTATTGCTCATAAGCCCTTGTAGTGCCTCTTTGAATTACTTTAGCCGTCCTCTCGTGATTGGTCCCTCCGGAAACTCTAAAGGATCCCACGCTTTCCTTGGAGCTTGACCACCCGTGTTCGCATCAGCACTGTAAAGGAAAGTACCTGTCTTGCTCGAATAAGAACTGCGCCATCCCAGGCGGTCGGACTAGAACAGATCTCCGCTGAAAGTCGATCAAAACTCTGTTCCTTAATAGCCAGTCCATACCCAGAATAATGTCAAACTCTGGCATCGGCAACACAATAAGATCCGAATAAACAAGATTGCCATGAAGCTCGAGGTCTAGGTCTCGGATCACATTAGTAGCGGTCATCTCCTCTCCAGACGGCAGTACTTCTGAATACGCCACATCTAGCCCAATGGTCTTGACTTTGAGGAAGTTCGCAAAGACCTCTGAAATGAACGAATGAGTAGCCCCTGAATCTATCAAGGCTTTTGTAGCTGAACCAGCTATAAAAATTCTCCCTGAAAGTTTGGAATATCAAGCTTAACACAATAATAACAAGGACTACACTTATAGACATGTCAAGGTTCTCCGAACCTAAATTCCCGAAAGAACACTGATTAGGGCATGCAATCCTATCGCAATTCTAAGTTCAAAATCTTAACCCAGACTCCCAAAACATCGAAATTCAAATACAAACTTAAAGCTTTAAGATACCTGTCATGAGCATGGTCTCCGGGTTTGTCTCCGCTGCATGGAGAGCAAAAACCCTGCCTTGAGTAGGCAGACTCCCCCGCGGGCACTGCTTCAGCAAGTGGTCTGGACTACCACACTTGTAACACTTCCCTGAGCTGTACATACAAACTCCGGCGTGACGGCGCGAGCACTTGGCACAGACTGGGTGCTCAACGGCCCTCGGGACTGCCCGTCCCGGCTGCTGCTGCTGCTGTCCTCTGTTCCTCGGTGGGCCGTGGAAATTACTCTTATTCTGGTGCTGCTGCTGAGGAGGACGGTGCGGCATCTTGACTGGTCGCTTGCCCTGGCGATCCCTCTCAATATCATGCTGATCCTGCTCTGCGGCTAGAGCTCTGGAGACAGCGACCTCATAAGTAATAGGGCCAGCTACCCTAACATCACGGCGCAAGATCGGCCGTAGACCCTCCAGAAAGTGCCTCAACTGGGCTCCAGCATCATTTGCAATCACGGGTATAAAATGGCAACCCCTCTCAAACTCACGGATAAACTCCGTAACAGTCATATCTCCCTGCCTCAGGGTCATGAACTCCCCGGTCAACCTGGTGCGCACCTCGTCGGTAAAATATTTAGAGTAGAATTCCTCCGTGAAGCGCGTCCAGCTCAGAGTAGCCACATTCAAAGCTACGGATGCTCCTTTCACCATAGGCGTGCATCTCCTCCAAACTGATAGATCGCACAACGAACTTTGTCTACATCCCCAAACTCCATGAACTCGAAGATAACTTCAAGGGACTTAATCCATCCCTCGGCAATCATGAGATCTGTCGTCCCTGAGAACTCCTTTGGACACATCTTCATGAACCGCTCATAGGTAGCCTCGGGCCCTGTCGGCCTGGCTACCACAGCATTGTTTCCCGGAAACTGTGCGAAGAACTGAGTCATCACAGCTAGCATCTGGGCATTCATGTCCGGTGGAGGGGGTGGAGGTAAATCTCTCTCCTGCCTACGGTTCTGACCGTCCTCATGGCGCGGCTCATCATCTCTCGCGCGCTCAAGAATACGTTTAGGAGGCATACTGTTCCTACATATAATCCATACGTAACCATCATGCATAATTAGATTACTTCTTTAAATTTAAATAAATACTGCATAAAAAAAATCTGGACATAAAATATTTCATGAAAACATGCTGTTAAAATAATTCATGCTTTAAACGAATTGCGTAGACGTAAAACTTACAGACCGAAGACGTGACTTCATGAGCTTCTCGAGGTCAGTAGTAGTACAACCCTTTACAAGAACATAGGCTCTGATACCACCTGTAAAGGCACGTATTTCGTACTTGAAAATTTGCGGAATAATTTAAAAAAATTTTCTTTAAAAATACATAACATGCCTCATTCATAAAATAAACTGATCCAAATGTTTAATGTCAATGTAGCAGTGGAAGTAAATATTTTTTTCAAGGCAACAACTTAAAATAATTCATCGTGATAAAAATGTTTGGGCATAAAAAAAATAGTAAATGAACTGAAGCATGAGGTCCTCGGGTTCCTACTACTGCCGACCCAAGATGGCTCACTGGTCCCCGCCATCGGTCCCGACCTCATCAGTACCTACAACAATCAAGTCTAGTGAGTCTAAAGACACAGCATGCATATATCGTGGATAACAAGTAAATATATCGTAAAATCTCATGCAACTTAAAAATAAGTTATATCGTAAAGCGTAACGTAAAGATCTTGTCATAATTAACTGTAAATACGTGCATAACTGGAAACTGTACGTAAAATGTTTGCTCGATAGAGCCCTGTCATAAAATAGCATATCATAATTTTCTGTTGAGAATATGTTCTACGTGAGTGGCCCATAACGTAACGTAACATAACATAACATGAATCGTCTGATCAGACTAAACCACAGTATACTGGGCGGTAGAGATCATCACAGCCCTTGGACTGGATATCCGTAGCCATACATGAACATGAAACGGTCGTAGGTCACCGGGTGAAGTAATAATCCCATAAGCTGTAATCCTATGAAAGTGAGGTGGCCACAAGCAATATCGCATATATCACAAAAATAAATTTTCATGTAATATAATTAAATATCCTGTTTTATTTTACCGAATGGGTTAGATCGTTCCCAGGCTTGTTGCGACCTAATTCTAACATGAAAATATGTAAATGATTTTTCCCTTGAAAAAAACTTAGTCATTGTATGGCCCGAGATTTTATCATTTTAATCCGAGATTATTTAATTTATGATTTTGGAATGTTGAGGATTGAAATTGAATTAAAAAAATTGTGAGGACCAAATTGCAAATAGTGAAGTTTCAGGGGCTAAAGTGCCATTAAGTAGATTGAATGGGACACTTGGCTTTCTTATGCAACTTGATATGTCAAATATCATTTCCTTCTTCAGAATCCAGCAAGAACCGAACGAATTCCATAGCTATTCTCTCAAATTTTCCTCAAAGCCTAGAAATTTATTGTGCAAGATCCGTTTAGCAGAATTTAAATCCGAACACAGTTCTGTGCTCCTCTCGTCACCTACTACACAAGGACGTAAGTTTCATTACTTTCTGATATGGTTTGAAATTTATGCATTGGGAGAATTATAATTTGATCATTAGTATGTGTTCTGTGAATACTAGACATCGTAGAATCGAAGTCAGATCGAAGAACAAGTTGATTTTGGAATTGTTATGATTTTCTAATTTTATCGATTGAAATTGAACAGATTTGGATTATGAATTGATTACAGATTATAACGGATATGGGTTATGGTTTGTAATTGATATATGTGCTATAGTATTGACGGGGATATCGGGATTGTGCCGTTATGCCGTTGATTTGCATTAAATTCAGAGTAATCAGATTCAATATTGAATTGGGAATGGAATGGTGATATTATTATTCTCGATATGTCATTTCAGATTACAGAGACAGTCTGGAGTTCAGCACTTATATTGCTTCAGACCGAGACTTCGAAAGAAAGGTATAAGTCAATGTCGAACCCGGGAGAATGACTCGAGTTAGATATAACTTGAGTTTCCCTAAACCACATACTTATTGTTATTATATGCATTGATTTGAATTGATATGCTTGTTCTATTGATTTATAGAAAGCGTGATTAGACTATTGGTCTTGTGACAGAGGTGCCAGACTGTGATAGAGTAGTCACTGGCCCATTGCACATTGTCACAGAGGAGTTATTGGCGGAGGCGCCAAAGTCGTTGACGGATAGGTCAAGACACTAGATGTTTGGGTTATATCGATGTTTGATTAGGAGTGGATTTACTTCTATTACTGAGATTTGATATAGTATGCCAACTTCTGGAACCCGAGATCCCTAGACTAGGAATGAGTCTAGTCTGAGCTGTAGAGTCACGAGTTATTTACAGTTTTATATCAATTTATGTTTTCAGATTTAATACATGTGATTGATATTTGTTTCATGCTTTTATATCGATTATATGATTGCATGTTTTGTTGATTTATACTGGGATGTATTTCTCACTGGAATTATCCTGTTGTTGTCGTGTTTGTATGTGTGCATGGTAACAGGTGGGACAGGATCGGGGTCAGGAAGAACATAAGAGAGATCGTGATTAGAGTGGAGACTTCGGGCTTGGATGTAAATAGGGTTTGGGACACTTGACATTTAGTTGTTACACCTTAGTTTGAGTTTGATGTTTGTTGTACACGACTTGTACTATTATACTGATATGTATAATTAGATTGATTCCATTACGTTCCGCAATATAAAAAAAAAAAAATTTGTAGACCCATATTAATTACATTGATCCAATTAGCCCAATGACGATTAAGAAGATGATTAGCGTCCTGGTCCCCACAACAGGTGGTATCAGAGCTGTAGGTTCCAGAACTGTAGGTTCCTTAGACTGAGATAGAAGCTGGTGAGCGGGGTAGATTGAGTTTTCTTCCTTGCTTTTGAATGCTAGCATGTTTTACTGCATGTTACTTGATTTATCTGATTTAATTGGTAATATGTATTGTTTGAGAATGAATCAGAACCGATTCTTGATCAGAGGTAAGATGATCAGAAGAGGACTGAGACAGAATTGTCAGATTTGATTACTAATATTTTTGATAATCAGATATACCTCCTCGGCGAATCCCAGAACAGAGCAGTACCTCTGCAACTCCGATGGATGTGACAGCAACAACAATGGAAACCTTGCTAAAGAGATTTCAGTCATTTCATCCACCGACTCTGAAGGGTACTGAGACTTCAGTTGATTTCGAGAGTTGGCTAGATGATAGTGAGATGCTATTTGAGTCTTTGGATTACGCTGATGAGCGGAGAGTGAAACTGATTGGGCACCAGTTGCATGATGTTGCCAAGAACTGGTGGATTACGACCAAGAGGGCCTTGGAGCAACGAGGTACGCCTATTACCTGGAATGTCTTCAAAACCGAATTCTATCAGAGATTCTTCCCTGTGTCATACAGAAAGGATAAAGGTTCTGAGTTTGAGAATCTGAGACAAGGGCAGTTGAACATTGAGGAATATGTGTCTAAATTCTCTACACTACTACGATTTGCTCCACATGTGGCCGAGAACGACAAAGCTGTTGCTGATCAGTTCATCAATGGCCTGAATCCTGAAATCTTTACACTGGTGAACACTGGACGACCGAACAACTTTGCTGATGCCCTGAACAGAGCAAAGGGAGCCGAAGCTGGTCTGATTAGACAGAAAAGAGCTTCGTACGTCGAACCAGCACCGAGACCACAGCAACCATCCTCAGCTCAGTTTCCACAACCTCCTCCCAGATTTGAGAGTGGCAGTAGCAGCAGTGGAAAGAGAGATCAGTTGAAAGCTCGAGGGAAACATTTCAAGAGATCTGGAAGCAGTTCATCCAGTTCTAGTGGTTCACGACAGACTGCCCAGAGCCAGAGTTATACCGGAGCTTATTGCAGCACGTGTGGAGGGAGACATTCCACAGAGCAGTGCCGAGGAGTGTTTGGCAGTTGCCGCGGACAGCAGGGACATTTTGCCCGAGTATGTCCCCAGAGAGGTGCACAGGGATCCCAGGCAGCAGAGTCATCTGGATCAGTGGCTCAGACTGGTAGACGACCATCAGCTGTTCATTCTTTCCAGCCAGCACCATCTACCCAGTCACAACAAAGGCAAGGAGGAAGCCAGACAGTTAGCCAGCCTCCTAGACAGCAGGCCAGAGTTTTTGCTTTGACTGAGGAGCAGGCACAAGATGCACCTGATGATGTTGTTGCAGATAACTGTTTTATTTCTGGTTATCCTGCATATGTATTGATTGATACTGGTGCATCGCATACATTTATTCTGAGAGATTTGCATTGATGCATGCATTGCCTGTTGAGTCCCTATCTGCTGTAGTATCTGTCTCTTCTCCGTTGGGGACAGGATTAATGTCAGTGACTTATGTTAGATCTTGTATGCTACAGTATGATGGACATGAGATTGAGTTAGACTGCATTATACTTGGATTGTCTGATTTTGATTGTATTATTGGTATTGATATGCTGACCAAGTACAGAGCTACCGTAGATTGTTTTCATAAGATTGTGAGATTCAGACCTGACATGGCTGATGAATGGAAATTCTACGGTAAGGGTTCTAGATCCAGAATTCCTTTGATATCTGTTATGTCTATGACTCAATTGTTACAGAAAGGAGCAGAGGGATTCCTTGTCTATTCAGTTGATTTACTGAAGTCGAGTCCATCATTGGCGGATTTGCCAGTGGTGTGTGAGTTTGCTGATGTTTTCCCAGATGAGATTTCGGGATTGCCTCCGATTCGAGAGATAGATTTCAGTATTGAATTGATGCCAGGTACAGTTCCGATTTCTAGAGCTCCATACCGAATGGCACCGATTGAATTGAAAGAGTTGAAAGAGCAGTTGGAAGATTTACTGGCCAAGGGGTACATGGGACCGAGTGTTTTTCCTTGGGGTGCTCCAGTATTGTTTGTGAGGAAGAAAGACGGTTCAATGAGGCTCTGCATCGATTACCGGCAACTGAACAAGGCGACGGTAAAGAACAATTATCCCTTGCCCCGTATAGATGATTTATTTGATCAGTTGCAGGGTTCTTCTGTATATTCCATGATCGATCTGAGATCTGGATATCACCAGCTGAGGGTCAGAGATTCTGATATCTCAAAGACAGCGTTTAGAACAAGGTATGAACATTATGAATTTATTGTTATGCCGTTTGGGTTAACAAAAGCTCCAGCTGTATTTATGGGTCTGATGAACCGTGTATTTTAGAAATATCTTGATGATTTCGTGATTATTTTTATCGATGATATTTTGATTTACTCCAAGAATATGATTGAACATGCTGAGCATCTAAGAACTGTTCTGAGAACTCTGAGATCTGAGAAATTATATGCTAAACTGTCGAAATGTGACTTTTGGTTGAGACAGGTTGTATTTCTTTGTCATATTATATCGGGAGATGGTATATCAGTTGATCCCAGCAAGGTTGAGGCCGTGATTTCTTGGCCGAGACCGACATCAGTGCCGGAAATACGCAGTTTTATGGGTTTAGCAGGATATTATCGACGATTCATTAAAGATTTTTCCAGTATTGCTAAACCGATTACGCAGCTGTCTCAGAAGAATGCTCCATTTGTCTGGTCTGAGGAGTGTGAGTCCAGTTCTGTTGAGTTGAAGAATAGATTGACTAGTGCACCGATATTGACTATTCCGTCAGGTACTGGTGGATTTGTTGTATATTGTGATGTTTCTCACAGAGGTCTGGGTTGTGTTTTGATGCAGCGAGGACATGTGATTGCTTATGCCTAGAGACAGTTGAAGCCGCATGAATCTCGCTACCCAATTCATGATCTTGAATTGACAGCCATTGTGTTTGCACTGAAGATATGGCGACACTACCTCTACGGTGAGAAGTTTGAGATTTATTCAGATCACAAAAGTTTAAAATATCTGTTTTCGCAGTCAGAATTGAATATGAGACAGAGAAGATGGCTTGATTTGCTGAAAGACTTTGATTGTGAAATCAAGTATTATCCAGGAAAGTCCAATGCAGCAGCTGATGCACTGAGTCGAAAGGTATGTTCTTTATCCCTATCGACGATAGGTGTTTCAAATTTGATAGAAGATTGCTGTTTGTCTGGATTGGGATTTGAGACAGATCGTAGACCATTGCGATTGTATGCTGTTCAAGCAGAACCAGAGCTGATTTTGAAGATTAAAGCGGCTCAGAAAGTTGATCATAATGTGCAGAACTCGATTGAGATGGTCAGATCAGGTCATCGATCAGAGTATCTGGTACGTGATGATGTACTGTATGTGAATAATCGTATTTTCGTGCCGAAGGTTTCAGAGTTGAGACAACAGATATTGTCAGAAGCGCATAACAGTCGATTCAGTATCCATCCTGGTGGCAGGAAGATGTACAATGATTTGAAGACACAGTTTTGGTGGAAACGGATTAAATCTGATGTCACAGAGTTTGTGTCAAAGTGTCTGAATTGCCAACAAGTGAAAGGTGAAAGAAAGAAACCAGGAGGTCTATTGCACAGTTTGTCGATTCCTGAATGGAAATGGTATCACATTTCCATGGATTTTGTGACGCAGTTACCGAGATCCTCCAGAGGTTGTGATGCGATTTGGGTTGTGATTGACAGATTAACCAAATCAGCATGTTTTATTCCGTACCAGATGACGTATAGATATGACCAGATGGCAGAGATTTATGTCAGAGAAGTGGTCAGATTACACGGAGTGCCAAAGTCGATTGTATCAGACCGTGATCCTCGGTTCACTTCGCACTTTTGGCAGAGTTTGCAGCAGGTGCTAGGTACGAAATTACATCTGAGTACCGCATATCATCCACAGACTGATGGACAGTCAGAGCGGACTATCCAGACATTGGAAGATATGCTGAGAGCCGTAGTGCTTGATTTTAGCACTAGTTGGCAAGATTCATTACCACTTTGTGAATTCTCGTACAACAACAGCTATCAGATGAGTATTGAGATGGCTCCATTTGAAGCATTGTACGGTAAGAAGTGCAGATCCCCTCTGTATTGGGATGATATCTCTGAGGTACCTGAGTTTGGACCTGATATGATTAGAGATATGACCGAAAAAGTGAAGCTGATTCAGAAGAGAATGAAGACAACTCAAGACTGACAAGCCAAATATGCCAATGTTCGACGTAGACCGTTGGTATTTGAGGCAGGGGACCGAGTATTTTTAAAAATTTCACCTTTCAGAGGAGTTGTCAGATTTGGCAAGAAAGGGAAGTTGTCTCCACGTTTTATTGGGCCGTATGAGATTCTCGAGAAGATAGGAGATCGTGCCTATCGACTCGCATTACCGCCTTCTCTATCTGGAATACATGATGTTTTTCATGTATCTATGCTGCGGAAGTATCCCCCCGATGATTCTCATATTATTCAGCCAGACGAGGCCGAGCTTGATGAAAGTCTGAGTTATATTGAGAAACCAATCGAGATTATTGATCGTAAAGAAAAACAACTCAGAACGAAGATTATTCCTCTTGTGAAAGTCCAGTGGACTCGTCACGGCATTGAAGAAGCTACTTGGGAGACTGAATCAGATATGAGACAGGAGTTCCCAGATTTATTCCACTGATGTGAGTTTCCTATTTCAGTTTCTGTTATTTCTGATTTGAATGCCTGTGATATGATTGCTTGAGATTTCGAGGACGAAATCATGTCTCAGAGGGGGAGAATTGTAATGCCCGAGATTTTATCATTTTAATCCGAGATTATTTAATTTATGATTTTGGAATGTTGAGGATTGAAATTGAATTAAAAAAATTGTGAGGACCAAATTGCAAATAATGAAGTTTCAGGGGCTAAAGTGCAATTAAGTAGATTGAATGGGACACTTGGCTTTCTTATGCAACTTGATATGTCAAATATCATTTCCTTCTTCAGACTCCAGCAAGAACCGAACGAATTCCATAGCTATTCTCTCAAATTTTCCTCAAAGCCTAGAAATTTATTGTGCAAGATCCGTTTAGCAGAATTTAAATCCGAACACAGTTCTGTGCTCCTCTCGTCACCTACTACACAAGGACGTAAGTTTCATTACTTTCTGATATGGTTTGAAATTTATGTCTTGGGAGAATTATAATTTGATCATTAGTATGTGTTCTGGGAATACTTGACATCGTAGAATCGAAGTCAGATCGAAGAACAAGTTGATTTTGGAATTGTTATGATTTTATAATTTTATCGATTGAAATTGAACAGATTTGGATTATGGATTGATTACAGATTGTAACGGATATGGGTTATGGTTTGTAATTGATATATGTGCTATTGTATTGACGGGGATATCGGGATTGTGCCGTTACGCCGTTGATTTGCATTAAATTCAGAGTAATCAGATTCAATATTAAATTGGGAATGGAATGGTGATATTATTATTCTCGATATGTCATTTCAGATTTACAGAGACAGTCTTGAGTTCAGCACTTATATTGCTTCAGACCGAGACTACGAAAGAAAGGTATAAGTCAATGTCGAACCCGGGAGAATGACTCGAGTTAGATATAACTTGAGTTTCCCTAAACCACATACTTATTGTTATTATATGCATTGATTTGAATTGATATGCTTGTTCTATTGATTTATAGAAAGCGTGATTAGACGATTGGTCTTGTGACAGAGGTGCCAGACTGTGATAGAGTAGTCACTGGCCCATTGCACATTGTCACAGAGGAGTTATTGGCGGAGGTGCCAAAGTCGTTGACGGATAGGTCAAGACACTAGATGTTTGGTTTATATCGATGTTTGATTAGGAGTGGATTTACTTCTATTACTGAGATTCGATATAGTATGCCAAAGTCTGGAAACTGGGATCCCTAGACTAGGAATGAGTCTAGTCTGAGCTGTAGAGTCACGAGTTATTTACAGTTTTATATCAATTTATGTTTTCAGATTTAATACATGTGATTGATATTTGTTTCATGCTTTTATATCGATTATATGATTGCATGTTTTGTTGATTTATACTGGGATGTATTTCTCACTGGAATTATCCTGCTGTTGTCGTGTTTGTATGTGTGCATGGTAACAAGTGGGACAGGATTGGGGTCTGGAAGAAGATGAGAGAGATCGTGATTAGAGTGGAGGCTTCGGACTTTGATGTAAATAGGGTTTGGAACACTTGACATTTAGTTGTTACACCTTAGTTTGAGTTTGATGTTTGTTGTACAAGACTTGTACTATTATACTGATATGTATAATTAGATTGATTCCATTATGTTCCGCACTATATTAAAAAAAAAATTTGTAGACCCATATTAATTACATTGATCCAATTATCCCAATGACAATTAAGAAGATGATTAGCGTTCGGGTCCCCACAGTCATGGAACCCAAAAACGGGCCCACTAGACCAACAACTAAAATTTCTAACCATGACCTCGTACCAACCCGAACCAACACCGAACCATCATTTAGTCATTGTCGAAGTACGCCTAACATGATGAAATAATGCTCCTACAAATTGAAATACTCGAAATTTGGTGAATGGAGGCCAAAACATGAAACGCTCTTTCGAGAGTAACTTTGGCACATTGCACCGTAAATTCTCGTACGACCTCTAAATTTAACCAAACCACAAACGGCCATAAACATGACCTTCCTAACTTGATGAGGTACTGTCCAGTCCAAGGCCATAGGCTAAAAGCAAACCAAGAACTCGAAACACACCTTTGAACCAAAGGCACAGTTGCTATCCAGAAAATTACAGCAGCAGCTGTTGCGCTTCCTTGCTTCGTTTTCGAGACTATTGGCCATTGGGGTTTGAACCACAAACCAGAGCCTCTTACCAACATCCTAAGGTGTGGCTTGAACCATGGCTAAGGGCCCTAGGCCTGCCACAATCCAAGCAACACGAGAAACAACTCACACACTCTACCCGAGAACACACCTCACACGCGTGGGGTTTCTTGCTGAACTTGTTGTCTTAACTCACTCCAGTGGCCATAAGGCGGACCATGGCATGATCTAGACATAATGAGGTATTGTGTGAACCATGGCTAAGGGCTAAAAATCCAACCAAGATCCACACCAACACCATGACCGAACATACCCACGCAGAAATGAAATGGGTCGAAGGGTGCTTGTCTTGTTTTGTTTTGAAAACCGATGAAGCCATCGACCAAGCCTTGAAAGGCTGACTTGGTCACGTCTTAGAGAAGCCAAGGAGAGATTCTAACCATGGCTACAGCCCCTAGGGCAGCAATGATCAGAACCCTCCTTCTTGACAGCCAAACAAGGAAATTCGAGACTCAAAATGACACTATGGAAGAGTTGCTGTCATTTCCCTTCCTTGCGTGAATGGGGCTTGAACTAATGGACCAACATGATCCTAACACACCCTAGTACGTGCCTAGATGCAGCCTTGGATGCATAGAATCGAGCCCAACCCTGAAACCATCAAAAACAACAAAACCGCGAAGCATAGGAGGGGGACGAAAATAATCTGTGTAGATTTTCGAAAATAAGGTTGTCTTGATTTCGGTTTTGCCAAAAAAAAATCGTGATCATGTAATGTTTAAAAAATGTTTATATAACTTGATTGAAGAGCAAAAGAAGATATAGACATGCCTTGGATTTGTTTGAAAAACAAATCAATACAACGAAGCGGCGCGGGGGAGACGGAGTTGCTTCACTTTCTTGTTTTCTCTCTTATTTTTCTCTCAAGAACTCACGATTTTCTCTAGCTGAAGGACACTGAAATTTTGAGAATGGGAAGTGGGAGGGAAGGCTAGGAAAATAAATTGGAGGTTGCAAGATAAAAGGGAGAAAATAATCTTGCTATCTTTTTAGTTTGAGAGATAAGGAATGATATAACATATCAAAGGATTTGAGGTTGATTTGCTAGGGGTGAGGACCGATTTTATCATTCAAAAACAAGGGAGTAAATTGCTTAATTGTTAATTAGTGGTGAATGAAATTTAGGGATTTATCTATCAAGAAAGAGGGTAAGGAAAGATATCAAAGGAAATGAGTTGTCAAATCATTTAAATCCTACAAAGAGGTGACCGAAAATCTTCTAAATAATTATGGGTAGGAAAATTGCTTAATTAATAGTTATTGAGGATTTAAAGTTGAAGGAATTATCTATGCCAAGAAAAGATAAGGGAATGAATTAAAATTGTGAGTTGTCAAATAAAAATTAAATCTTCTAATGGTGGCCGAAGTTATGCTATTAAATGGAGGGAAATATTGCTTAAATATTGTATTCTAAATCTTTAAAGTTTTATCTACCCATTAAGTATTTTAGTAAATTAAATAATTAATTTAGGATAGTGATTATCTTGCATGCATGGCAAACTTTTAAATTAAATTTACTAACTAGTTAAGTTATAATTTCTTAAATAAAATAAGCCTAGATTAACTTATCTCAATTGGTCACATATTTTAATTTAGGCTTTTAATTAAATTATTGGACATAAAAGAATTTATTTACTACTTATCTCTAATTAATTAATTTAATTCTTAAACATTCTTTTACATTAAAATAAATTATCCTTTATCTTGAATAAATTCTAGGAATATTTACTTATCATTAAATTTTATTTTAATATTCCAACTCCGGTCCGGCCTCACTTATTTAACTGAAAAGGTAATAACTAAACTACTGCGAATATCTTTTAATACTCCAACTCTGGTCCGACCTCATCCATAAAAATCATTTTAATTTAAAAAATGGAATATCTTTCAATTTTAAGTTGTAGAGATCGTTTTCAAGTTCTCCAGTACCAATTAACAGTCATTCTTGTAAAATTTGCAAACACCTTAGCTAAATAAACAAGAAAATCCATCTTTATCAGGCAAAGAAATGGAAACAATGTTTTTCACCTAATCTGGTACAAACAAAACATCTCTTAAAATTAACTTTAAATCATTATTCAAAAGCAAGTAAACATCTCCTATGGCCTTGGCAGCAACTCTTGCTCCATTACCCATCCTCAAGAAGGTCTCACCTTCTCTATGCCTCCTACTTCTTCCCATCACCTGCAAGTTATTACAGAGATGTGAGCCACAGCCGGTATCCAATACCCAAAAAGTAGAGTTAATTGAAATGTTTACTTCAATATAGCACATACCGTTTCCAGAACTCTTTTGGACAAGATATTCTATGCAGTTACGCCTCCAATGTCCAGGCTTCTTGCAGTGATGACAAATATCAGCAGTCTTGTCAGCCTTCACTGGTATGGCTGCCACAGCGGGACTCCGAGATCGCCTCTACAAGGGCACGTTCTTCTTGGGACGTTGGAAAGAACGCTTCTTTCCCTTCTCAAGTGGACCAGTTTTCGCACCAGATGAAGAACCCACATAAAGAACCGGCTTTTCTTTCTCAATGGTGTCCTCAAACGTAACAAGCATGTTCACCAACTCCTCAAAGGTAGGCTCTAGCTTGTTCATGTTGAAATTCACTACAAAAGGATCAAATGAGCTAGGCAGCGACAAGAGCAACACGTCGGTGGTCAACTCTGAAGGCAACGTAAGATCCAAGCCAACTAACTTGTCCACAAACCCAATCAACTTTAGGCCATGCTCATGGACCGAGGCCCCATCTCGCATGCTTAAAGTGATCAGCTCCTTGACGGTAGCATGCCTATGAGTCCGTGTTTGCTCACCAAATAGCTCCTTGAGATGCTAATGAATGTCAGCAACACTCTTTGCATCCTCAAAACGCCTCTACAGCTCATCATTCATAGAAGCCTGCATATAACACCTGGCTTTCAAGTCATGGCCACAACATTCCTTGAAAGTCTGCAATTCCTCAGGAGTGCAGTCAGTCGAAGCCTCAGCAGGGGGCGTCTCAGTCAGTGTATATGCTATCCTTTCCGAATTCAAGAAGATTTTCATATTTCTTAGCCAATTGAGGTAATTAGGTTTGGTTATATGTGTTTGTCGAGTATTGAAGATAAAATTTGCGAATCGAAGACATTGTCAATTTTGTAGTGAAAAGTAAAACAGATAAATGTTAATGACTATTTTAAAATATTTAGTAAGATACGAAGTATGAACTTTTACTTCATAAATATTCGCTCCCACTGCTTTGAAATCTTTCACTACCCTCTAGTGAAAACGGGAAACTCCTTTCCTCTGTAGGTACGTAAGGTCCAATTAGCGAATTATGATCCTGAATAATATCAGCCAATCATAATTCCGAAAAGATAGTTCCCAATTGCACCACCATGCAACCCTCTACGTAAACTTTTGTCCCACGTTTGATTAGGACCCAATAATATTACATCGTTCATCTTTACATGTCAAGCCATAACCATCGATGTTGAACCTTAATGGACGGTCGCCATGAGTTGCCTCAATAATATGAGCCGAAATCATGGGAGTTCCACGTAGTTCACATCACAATGTCAATGGATGTCATAGTTTTCTGGTGTCCAAGGCCTCTCGCCCCTCCAATAATATGAGCCGAGCCCAGAACACGGGTAGCGTTCATCATGCACCCATTGTCGATGGAAGACATGGAAATTATAAACAACTTTATAATTCCTCTTTTCGGGCTTGATATTAATTTTGAATCTTATTCAAAATGAAGGTTTTTAATTTTTGAAGGTCTCATCATTAATTTTATTTAAAGCTCGCCATGTTTGATCGTATGTTTGCCGGATTCATGCAACTTTGTTATTATCATAATAATAACGCACATACTCATTATTTACAACATATCATGCATATATTATAAACAGTAAACAAAACAAGGATGATCAATTGCCCCAACACTAATGGCCCGTATGAGCTAAGCACGGGCCTAGGTCCAATCCTAAGGAAATGTATGGGATGCAAATGCAACTAATACATAAGACTCCAATATTTACATGTCTTCGATCTTCATAATCATCAATGTCACCATTTTTCAATCTTGATCTTCCACTATACTAATATTTACAAATAAATATCCATGAAAAATTGGGATACATCTCATGGGGTGGGAACGGGCCATAAACCAAGCTCACTTGAAATTTGATAATTATTACAATCATTCAACACAAAATATGCTAACATACACCTAGCAAACTGGGCTTGGACTTTTGATCATCCTTCATGCATAATATCACATATCATACACCATCAATTAATTATCACAATAATCAATTGATCCAATATTATATATCTTGATCCAATCACTAACCGTCTCGATTATAAACTAAATTAACAAAGTATACAAACTCCTTTGTCAACTTTCAAATTAATTTATTTATAACCGAATTTCTTGTAAATCACCATTTACTATAAATAATTAAAATTCAACTTCAATTATTTATTTTATGAGATAATGTGTACAACTTTTGTGGATTTAAACTTAAGGCCCAAAAAATCATTTTTCACCAAAAACATTTTGGCCCATTTAAATTCACAAATTGTATTAGCCATCTAATGGCCCAATAACTTCAAGGCCCATGACACTTTGATATTCCAACACACTTTTGTAAACCTTAGTCGTCATCGCCGTCGCCGGATTCCGGCCAACTTACCAAAATTTTTTTTTGCAAAGGGGCTGTTCGGGCAGCCCGAGAGGATGCCCTTGCTGCCCGAAATGGGAAGCCCCATGGGCAGCAACAAGCTGCCCAAAAACAGCCCAAGAATGGCCTTGATTTTTGTTGCAAAAATTATTTTATGCGGTTAGAAATTGACCTCAATATAATATCATGTATATGCTACACAAAATAGTAACCATAGCTCATTATACTACTTGAAAGGGGATCGATTAAGGTGCCCGAATGCGCAACGGAAGTTTCAAAATATTTTACAATGCAAAAAATCGAGCACCCTAATCACTATGATGTGTAGCAAATATGAAAAATACAAAATGTCATACATAGGGTGTTTTAAAGAAATATACCTATCAATCTCTCAAGATTGATGTTGGCTCCAACTTAGTTCTCAAACAACTAAGCTTTTGAAGGGATGACCCAATCTACAAGCTTTCCAATGAGCACTCCTCACTCAAAATAAAGCCCACCACCAACAAGCTAGTTCCCATCTAATTTTGCACTAGAAAAACTAAAGGATTTTTCTTTGAGAAGACTAAGCTTTTCTCAACAATTGAAGAATGAATAATGAAGGAGAGAAGAGCATGAAAAATTCGGCCAAGGCAAGTATGGAGTGAAGGGAGGATGAGTTGTCTTGGTTGTGCAAAAAGATAAAGCAAAAAGTTGTATGTGCATGCCATGCAGCATCGGTTACATGATTCCCTAGATATCAAATAATAGTGCCTGCAAGAACCGTTCAATTGTGGTTAGCGTACAGTACGGTCCTTTCATCTCATATATCCCGACCGATTCGACAACTATTGTTATATCGAGTGCTGTCAAAGAATCGATACTATGTGTCATGTCGTAGTTGCATCGATGGTGTAATCTATGAAACTCCTTTCATAATTACCACCATACTCTGATCAGAGATTTCAAACTACATATACAGGAGATCACATAGGATATCCATACCCGAAGGTAAGCGGTGAATCCTGATGCGAACACAGTCGGTCAAGCCCCAAGGAAAGCATGTGATCCTTTAGAGTTGCCGGATGGAACAATCACGAGGGGACGTCTGAAGAGGTTCAAAGAAGCATTGAATGGGCTTATGAGCAAAGAAGACGGATTTACAAGCGAGATACAGAGTGATGAAAGGTTCGTGATGCATGGGGATCATGTGAACATTTTTCAAACATCCATGCAAAACGGAGTGCAAATATGGACAGAAGATCGCGTGCACATGCGCGAAGACAGGGCACGCATATGCGCGAGCTCGCACACATGCGCCGAGAAGGGGCGCGCATATGCGCGAGAGGTAGTGGACACCGAAGATTTGAACAGAAAACTTCACGCATATGCGCGGAACTAGGGCGCGCATATGCGCACGAGAGGAAATTGTGCAGCGTACAAGCAGCGACATTCACATATATGCATGAGTTGGGGCGCGCATATGCGCGCGGCCAGATCTTTTTTCCTAATTTAGTGTTTTTATTATTTTGGCAACTAGATTTCATATATTTGATTATGTAAACATGTTGGACTAATTTTGGGAGACACAATTAAGATTTTATTGATTCTAATACATTGTTCTTGAGTTTTCTCTCAAACAATTAAAGCTTTTGCATTGTTAAAAATCAAACTTTTCAAAGTTTATACTTTGTGGCGTTTGTCGATCGTTCTTACGTGGATTGTCAAAGACGAGTTCTTTGAAGTTCGTGTTACTTTCGGTTGTTTATTTTGTGATTATTTGTTGCTAAACTTTTCATAGTTTAGAGGTGAAAATCACGTCATACTTGTTTCAAAAGATCGGGACAACAACAACGAATTCCTTAAACGTTATTGAATCGAGGGAACGATTCCAAATAGTCGTGTTTGCTTTTCTTACGTACGTGAATTCAAGTAAGTTTATCGCATTATTATCTCGTTCTATTATCAGATCTGTTATCCTTTCGTTTCTTTTTCAGATCTATATTTCTGGTATATCGTTCTTCGTCAGTTTCTGAAATTTTTGGTGATTTTTTTGTTGGGATTTTCGAGTAAGTACTCAAAAAAAAAAAATACAAAATTTCCGAAAATTCACCATTATTTCTTTTTGATATTTTGTTCTATTTCTTTTAAAGAGTCATATTCAATTGTCTCTCGCAGTAAAAAAAAAAAGTATATATCTTCAAATTGCTTGTCTACGCAGTCTAAGTGAGTCGGCCACATTTGTCACAAGTTGAACTTGATTGTTTTATATACAAATACAAAGTTTGAGCACCCTTTCGAGAGAACCATCAAAGTTGAGTGGAAACACTTTGAGTGCGAGCGTTATTTCTTGGAGTGACTAGTGAGTATTTGTTGTGAGCATAAAAATTAAGAGAGGAGAGACGAGTGAATTTTTTCTTTGGAGTGACCGTGAGGATTTGGGTGAGGAATATTTTGTTTCTACTAACGTTTTCTTGCAGGAACAAATCTGAGATTAAATGGAGAGGGAGGTAGGAGATATTTCGAACCCGAGGTTGTCTAAGGTTCAAATGGGGGCGTTGTTTGGGCTTTTTACTAGGATGATGAGGGTAGAGTTGGAGCCGTTGCATTAGAGGATGAGTAGGCTTGAAGACAGTACTAGTGGAGATAAATCTAAGCCTAAAAATATGGGTAGAGGAGAAAATGAGGAAGATTATGATTTGGGAGGAGATGAGAAGAGCCAGAATGAAAATTGGGGTAGGAATGGAAGAGGCAGAGGATTTAGTACAGGAAGAAGAGAAGCCGTACGGGGTAGAAATGATAGGAATAGGGAAGATGGTAACATGGGTAGTATTAAGATGAAAATTCCATCGTTCCATGGAAAATCTGACCCAGAGGCATACTTAGAGTGGGAAAAAAGGGTAGAGTTTGTGTTCGAATGTCACCACTACTCAGAACCAAAGAAGGTTAGGTTGGCGGTGGTTGAATTTCTAGACTATGCTCTCATTTGGTAGGATCAACTAGTGACCACCAGGAGGAGGTATAATGAGAGACCCATTGAAACTTGGGATGAGATGAAGATGGTCATGAGGAAGAGGTTTGTGCCCAATCACTATTATAGGGAGATGTTTAAGAGGCTACAAACTTTGAGGTAAGGGTTAAAGAGGGTTGAGGACTACTATAAGGAGATGGAAGTAGTCATGATTAGGGCAAATATTGAAGAAGATAGTCAGGCGACGATGACTCGTTTTCTTTGTGGTTTGAACAGGGAGATTCAAGATCAAGTGGAGCTTCGACACTACTTGGATCTAGACGAAATGGTGCAAATGGCCATAAAAGTGGAGCAACAACTCAAGAGGCGTGGAGTTGGCCGCACCAATCAAACTGGGGGTCATCATCTTCTTGGCGAACAAATGTTGTGAAACGTGAGGAGAATAACGTGGTGACCAAGCCCAAGATTGAGACCAAAAAAGAGGTGCAAGGTAAATCTGAAACTCCTCTTAATCGATCTAGAGATACTAAATATTTTAGGTGTCAAGGATTAGGTCATATTACAAGTCAATCTCCTAGTAAAAGGATAATGATTTTAAAAGACTATGGTGAATATGAGTCTCAAAAAGAGGGGGATGACGAGGGTGATGATGATGAGATGCCTGCGTTAGAGGATCCTGATGAGGGTTATGGGGCGGTTGTAAGTGAAGCACTAGTGACTAGGCGTATCATGAGTGCCGAAGTCAAGGAGGAGGAGACTAACCCAAGGGAAAACTTGTTCCATACTAGATGTTTTGTGAATAGCAAGGTTTGCAATCATATCATAGATGGAGGAAGTTGTACCAATGTGGCTAGTAGTGAGATGGTCGAAAAATTGGGTCTACATTAAAGCATCCTCAACCATATAGGCTTCAATGGTTGAATGATTGTGCGGAAGTTAAGGTGATCAAACAAGTGTTGGTGTTTTTTTCTATTGGGAAGTATGTGGATGAGGTCTTGTGTGATGTGGTGCCCATGCATCCTTGTCATATTGATATGAATCCACGTGCGTAAGAAAAGAAAACACGATTAAAGATGAATCGCGCCCTCAATTCAATAACGAACAAGGATCTAATCTGTTGTCCCGATCTTTTGAATCAAATATAGTTTGTGATATTCACCTCTAAATTAGAAAAATTAGCGACAAATATTAACGATAAAATAATTGAGAAACAGACGAACCTTCAAAGTACTTGTCTTTGACAATCCGCATGAAATGAATCGACAAACGCCACAAGAACGAATCTTGATAAGTTTGATTTTTGATGAAAACAAAACAAAGCCTTGCAAAAGTTTTTGAGAGTAAAACTCAAAAAGTTAGCATAAAACTCAATAATATCTGAATTGTGTCTTGATTTTCGTCCATATATGTTTTTATAATTAAGAGATATGACAAATCTAGTTTCCCAAAAAAATAAAACTCTAAAGAGGAAAAAATTCTGGCCAAAACGCCACGTACACGGACTCTGTGTAGACGTCCGGAGCTGGGTCCGTGTAGGCACTGTAAGGTACACGGACCTCGTGTACAGGTCCGTGCTCGGGTCCGTGTACACTCTGGATTTCTTCATTCTCGGTTGTAATGGACACGGACCCCGTGTACATGTCCGTGCTCGGGTCCGTGTAGCCTCGGTCGTTCAAAAATCGTTTGAATCATGTTCCTTTGGCCCTCACACGTACTCCCATGCGTCACGAAGCCTTCCGCACTCTGCACCTCACTTGCAAGTCCTTATCTTTTGCTCATAAGTCCATGCAACGCTTCCTTGAACTTCTTTAGTCGTCCCCTCGAAATCGGTCCCTCCGGTAATTCTAAAGGATCCCATGCTTTCCTTGGAGCTTGACTATCCGTGTTCGCATCATCCTCCCCTTCTTGAAAAGGATTTGTCCTCAAATCTCGCTCATAACCTACATCAAACAAAGAAAGATCACTAACATTAAAAGTAGAACTGACGTTATACTCACCCGGTAGATCAAGTTTGTAGGCGTTGTCATTGATTCTCTCGAGGACTTGAACTGGTCCATCACCCCTCGGTAGTAGCTTTGAACATCGCTTCTCAGGAAACCTTTCCTTCCTCAAGTGCAGCCATAACCAATCTCCCTTCTCAAATATCACCTTCTTCTTCCCTTTGTTGGCGTGCTTGGCATATTGCTCATTTCTCTTCTCAATGTTGGCCTTGACCTTTTCATGCAACCCCCTAACAAATTCAGCCTTCTTTTTGCCATCCATGTTCAACCTTTCACTCACAGGTACAGATATCAAATCCAACGGAGTCAAAGGATTAAAACCATACACAATCTCAAATGGCGAATAACTAGTAGTAGAATGCATGCAACGATTATAAGCAACCTCAACAAATGGTAAACATTCTTCCCAATTCTTTAAGTTCTTTTTTAGAATAGCACGCAAAAGTGTTTCTAAAGTTCTACTGACAACTTCAGTTTGTCCATCCGTTTGAGGATGACACGTAGTGGAAAACAACAATTTTGTGCCAAATTTAGCCCACAACGTTTTCCAAAAATAACTTAAAAACTTAACATCACGGTCAGAAACAATAGTCCTAGGCATGCCATGCAACCTAACGACTTCTCTAAAGAACAAATCCGCAATGTGAGAGGCATCATCAGTTTTGTGACAAGCAATAAAATGTGCCATCTTAGAAAATCTATCCACAATTACAAATATAGAATCCCTCCCCTTCTTTGTCCTAGGCAACCCCAAAACAAAGTCCATAGAAATATCAATCCAAGGTTCACTAGGGACGGGAAGTGGTGTATACAATCCATGTGGTTGTGTCCTAGACTTAGCTTGCCTACAAGTTATGCACTTATCACAAACTCGCTCAACATCACGCTTCATATGTGGCCAATAAAAATGTTCATGCAAAGAATTCAAGGTTTTTGCCACACCAAAGTTTCCCATCAAACCACCCTCATGTGCCTCCCTAACAAGTAATTCACGAATGGATGATTTAGGAATGCACAACCTATCTTCTCTAAATAAGAAACCATAATGAAAATGGAATTTTTCATGTGGTCCATGCATACAAGTTTCAAACACAATCTTAAATTCCTCATCCAGCACATACAACTCTTTCACATGCTCAACCCCAAAATTTTAGACTCTAAGGTAGAGATTAGTACGTACCTCCGTGATAGTGCGTCCGTCACTACATTATCCTTACCTTGTTTGTACTTGATTATATAGGGGAATGTCTCTATGAATGCCACCCACTTGGCATGCCTCTTTTTCAACTTTTTTTGCCCCTTAAGGTGTTTTAGTGATTCATGATCCGTATGAATCACAAACTCCTTAGGCCTCAAGTAGCCTGCCACGTCTCTAGAGTCCTCACAAGTGCGTAGAACTCCTTATCATACGTGGGATTGTTCAGGGCGGCTCCATTGAGTTTCTCGCTAAAGTACGCCACCGGTCGACCTCTTTACATCAAGACTCCACCAATACCTACACCCAAAGCATCACATTCAATTTCAAAGGTATTAGCAAAATCAGTTAAAACAAGTAAATGAGCATTAATTATTTTTTGCTTAATAGGATTAAAAGACTTCTCTTGCTCTTCGCCCCAATGGAATGGAACATTCTTCTTGATTACCGCCGTCATCGGTGCTGAAAGTGTGCTAAAATCCTTTACAAACCTCCTATAGAAGCTTGCAAGACCATGAAAGCTCCTATAGTAGGCGCTGGCCAATCTCTGATAGCACTTACCTTGTCTTCATCCACTTGTATCCCCTGTGAGCTTACCACAAAAACAAGGAAGAAAAGTTTGTTTGTACAAAAATCACATTTCTTTAAGTTAGCATATAAATGTTCATCCCTTAGTGTGATTAGCACAAGTCTCAAGCGATTAACATGCTCATCCAAGTTTTTGCTATACACTAGGATATCATCAAAGTAAACCACAACAAATTTTCCTATGTATGCACGCAAGACATGGTTCATTAACCTCATAAAGTTGCTAGGAGCATTAGTTAAGCCAAAAAGCATGACCATCCACTCTTATACCACGTATTTGGTTTTAAAAGCAGTTTTCCACTCATCACCTTCCCTCATCTAATTTGGTGATAACCACTCTTAAAATCAATTTTGCTAAAGAGACAAGCACCATGCAATTCATCTAACATATCATCTAGTCTAGGTATGGGATGCCTATACTTAATGGTTATGTTATTGATTGCCCTACAATCTACTCACATACGCCATGAGCCATCTTTCTTATGAACTAATAAAACACGTACAACACAAGGAATCATGGACTCACGCACAAAACCCCTATCTAACAGCACACTTACCTGCCGTTGAAGCTCCCTAGTCTCCTCTGGATTGCTCCTGTTAGCCGGACGATTTGGCAATGTACTCCCGGGTACCAAATCAATTCGGTGCTCAATCTCCTCAGTGGTGGTAGTCCTTGAGGTAGCTCCTCCGGAAATATATCATCAAATTCCTGCAAAAGTGAAACAACAATGCTCGGAAGGGACCCGGCTATATCACTTGTGTTAAAGAGGATCTCTTTATAAAGAAGCAACACAAGTGGTCCATGTGTGTGCATCAAATGTTTCAACTCACCTTTTTGGGCCATATATGTTTTTTTCATGGCCTTTTTCCTCTCATTTTCTTTCCTCTCATTTTTCTTTTGTATGGCTATCTCACTCTTTTTGTATCTCTTTTTTTCAGCCATCTCATTTTTAGTTTCAAAGGCCACCTCACTTTTTAGTTCACTCTTTTTTCGGCCTCATCTCTCCTTTTTTTTTTAAATGGTCCTCCAACACTAGCTTTGGGGACAAAGGAAGTAATACAATGATTTCCTTCTTCAATAAAAAGGAGTACCTATTCTTCAACCCATCATGTGTCACTCGTCTATCATATTACCAAGGTCTACCCAACAAGATATGACATGCATGCATGGGTACTACATCAAAAAGATCTCATCCACATACTTCCCAATAGCAAAAGGCACTAGCACTTGTTTTGTAACCTTCACCTCCGCACAATCATTCAACTATTGAAGCCTATATGGTTGCGGATGCTTTAATGTAGGTAAACCCAATTTCTCCACCATCTCAACACTTGCCACATTAGTACAACTCCCCCCATCTATGATTAGATTGCAAACCTTTTGATTTACAACACACCTAGTCTGGAACAAGTTCTTTCTTTGGTTAGTCTCCTCCTCC
This sequence comes from Primulina huaijiensis, assembly GCF_012295235.1. Taxonomy (NCBI): domain Eukaryota; kingdom Viridiplantae; phylum Streptophyta; class Magnoliopsida; order Lamiales; family Gesneriaceae; genus Primulina; species Primulina huaijiensis. Next base: position 12,355,869 of record NC_133312.1, read on the forward strand.
TTGACTTGGGCACTCATGATTCGCCTAGTAACTAGTGCTTCACCTACAACCGCCTCATAACCCTCGTCAGGATCTTCTAATGCAGGCATGTCATCATCATCATCATCATCCTCACTATGAGATTCATACTCACCATAGTCATTTAAAATCATTACCCTTTTATTAGGACATTCACTAGAAATATGACCTAACCCTTGACACCTAAAACATTTAACATCTCTAGATCAATAAAGAGGAGTTTAAGATTTACCTTGCACTCCTTGTTTAGGCGCCTCTTGTTTGGTTTCAATCTTGGGCTTGGTCATTACTCTACCTTCATCACGTTTTGCCACACTTGGTCGGCAAGAAGATGACGAACCCCCAGTTTGGTTGGTGCGGCCAACTCCTCGCCTTTTGAGTTGTTGCTCCATCTTTATGGCCATTTGCAGTATCTCGTCTAGATCCAAGTAGTGCCTAAGCTCCACTTGATCTTGAATTTTCCTGTTCAAACCACAAAAAAACGAGCCATGGTCGCCTCACTATCCTCCTCAATATTTGCCCTAATCATGACCACTTCCATCTCCTTATAGTACAGTCTTCAACACTCTTTACCCCTTGCCTCAAAGTTTGTAGCCTCCTAAACATCTCTCTATAGTAGTGATTGGGCACAAACCTCTTCCTCATGACCCTCTTCATCTCATCCCAAGTTTCAATGGGTCTCTCATTATACCTCCTCCTAGTGGTCAGTAGTTGATCCCACCAAATGAGAGCATAGTCTAGAAATTCAACCACTATCAACCTAACCTTCTTTGGTTCAGAGTAGTGGTGACATTCAAACACAATCTCTACCCTCTTTTCCAATTCTAAGTATGCCTCCGGGGTCAGACTTCCCATGAAACGATGGAATTTTAATCTTAATGCTACCCATGTTGCCATCTTCCCTATTCCCATCATATCTACCCCGTACGGCTTCTCTTCTACCTCTACTAAATCCTATACCTCTTCCATTCCTACCCCAATTCTCATTTTGGCTCTCCTCATCCATTCCCAAATCATACTCTTCCTCTTCTTCTTTCCTACCCAAATCTTTAGGCTTAGATTTATCTCCACCAGTGCTAACGTCAAACCTATCCAGCCGCTCATGTAATGGCTCCAACTCTACCTTCATCACCCTTCTAAAATGCCGAAACAACGACTCTATTTTAACTTTAGACAGTCTCGGGTTCGAACTATCTCCTACCTCCCTCTCCATTTAAATTTTTAGATTTGTACCTGCAAGAAAACGTTAGTAGAAAACAAAATATTCCTCACCGAAATGCTCACGGTCACTCCAAAGAAAGTTCGCTCGTCTCTCCTCTCTTATTTTTTTTTGCTCACAACAAATACTCACTAGTCACTCCAAAGAAAATTCACTTTCACTCAAGTAATTTCACTCAAGTTTAATAGTATTCTCAAAAGTGTGCTCAAGCTTTGTATTTGTATATCAAACAATCGAGTTCAAATTGTGAACAATTGTGATCGACTCACTTAGACTGCGTAGACAAGAAATTTTCAGGTAAATATTATTAGTTTTTTTTTTACTGTGTGAGGCACTTGTATATGACTCACAAAAAAGAATAGAACAAAATACAAAAAAGAAATAATGGTGAATTTTCGGAATTTTTGTACTTTTTTTTTTGCTCTAAGACTAAGTAAAACTCGAAAATACCAACAAAAGCTTCACCAAAATTTCAAAAACTGAAGAAGAGCGATATACCAAAAAAAATAGATCTAAAAAAGGAACGAAAGGATGACAGATCTGATAATAGAAAGAGATAATAATGTGATAAACTTACTTGAATTCAATGAACCTAAGCTCTGATACCAAATGATATGAATCCACGTGCGTAAGAAAAGCAAACACGATTAAATATGAATTGCGTCCTCAATTCAATAACGAACAAGTATCTAAGTTGTTGTCCCGATCTTTTGAATCAAATATGGTTTGTGATATTAACCTCTAAATTAGAAAAATTCGCAACAAATATTCACGATAAAACAATTGAGAAACAGACGAACCTTGAAAGTACTTGTCTTTGACAAACCGTATGAAATCAATCGACAAACGCCACAAGAACGAATCTTGATAAGTTTGATTTTTGATTAATCAAAGCAAAGCCTTGCTAAAGTTTTTGAGAGAAAAACTCAAAAAGTTTGTATAAAACTCAATAATAATGAATTGTGTTCAAAATTTCGTCCCAAATATGTTTTAATAATTAAGAGATATGACAAATCTAGTCTCCCAAAAAAACAAAACTCTAAAGAAGGAAAAAGTCTCGCCAAACCGCCACGTACACGGACCCCGTGTAGACGTCCGGAGCTGGGTCCGTGTAGGCACTGTGAGGTACACAGACCCCGTGTACAGGTTCGTGCTAGAGTCCGTGTACACTCTGGATTTCTTCATTCTCGGTTGTAATGGACACGGACCCCGTGTACAGGTCCGTGCTCGGGACTGTGTAGCCTCGGTCGTTCAAAAGTAACTTGAATCATGTTCCTTTGGCCTTTACAAGTACTCCCATGCATCACGAAGCCTTCCGCACTCTACACCTCACTTGCAAGTCCTTCTCTTTTGCTCATAAGTCCATTCAACACTTCCTTGAACTTCTTCAATCGTCCCCTCGTAATTGGTCCCTCCGGCAATTCTAAAAGATCCATGCTTTCCTTGGAGCTTGACCATCCGTGTTCGCATCAACACAGGGTATACAAGTGGATGAAGACAAGGTAAGTGCCATTCAAGATTGGCCAACGCCTACTACTTTTGGTCAAGTTCGAAGCTTTCATGGTCTTGCAAGCTTTTATAGGAGGTTTGTAAAGGATTTTAACACACTTGCAGCACCGATGACGACGGTAATCAAGATGAACGTTCCATTCCATTGGGGCGAGGAGCAAGAGAAGTCTTTTAATCTTATTAAGCTGAAATTAATTAATGCTCCTTTACTTGTTTTACTTGATTTTGCTAATACTTTGAGATTGAATGTGATGCTTCTGGTGTAGGAATTGGTGGAGTGTTGATGCAAGGAAGATGGCCGGTGGCGTACTTTAGCGAAAAACTCAATGGAGCCGCCCTGAACTATCCCACGTATGACAAGGAGTTCTATGCGCTTGTGAGGACTCTAGAGATGTGGCAGCACTACTTGAGGCCTAAGGAGTTTGTGATTTATACGGATCATGAGTCTCTAAAGCACCTTAAGGGGCAACAAAAGCTGAACAAGAGGAATGCCAAGTGGGTGGCATTCATAGAGACGTTCCCCTACATGATCAAGTACAAACAAGGTAAGGAGAACGTAGTGGCCGACGCACTATCACGAAGGTACATACTATTTTCTACCTTAGAATCTAAAATTTTGGGGTTTGAACATGTGAAGGAATTATATGTGCTAGATGAGGACTTTAAAGGTGTTTTTGAAACTTATATGCATGGTCCACATGAAAAATGCTTTTTGCATAGTGCTTTCTTGTTTAGAGAAGATAGATTGTGCATCCCTAAATCATCCATTCGTGAATTACTTGTTAGGGAAGTACATGGGGGTGGTTTCATGGGACATTTTGGTGTGACTAAAACTGATGCGTACACGGGCGGTCAAATTGAATTCAAGTAAGTTTATCCTTCGTTCTATTATTAGATCTAATTATCCTTTAGTTTCGCTTTCAAATATGTTTGGTTCTATCATTCTTCGTCGTTCGTGAATCTGTGATACACGAAATTCTGTGTCTTATTTATTTTTTCTTTGAATTTTCGGAATTCTTAGAGCAAAAAAAAAAAATTATACCTTCAAATTTCTTGTCTACGCAGTCTAAGTGAGTCGATCACATTTGTTCACAAGTTGAACTTGATTGTTTGATATACGCAAATACAGAGCTTGAGTACCTTGAGGGAACCCTCGAATTTGAGTGACAATACTTGAGTGCGAGTGAATTTTCTTTGGAGTGAACGGTGAGTATTTGTTGTGAGCAAAAAAAAAAAATTAGAGAGGAGTGACGAACGACTTTCTTTGGAGTGGCCGTGAGCATTTGGGTGAGGAACATATTGTTTTCTACTAACGTTTTCTTGCAGGTATAAACTGAAATTAAATGGAGAGGGAGGTAGGAGATAGTTCGAACCCGGGGTTATCTAAAGTACAAATGGAGGCGTTATTTGGGCACTTTAGTAGGATGATGAGAACCGAGTTAGAGCCATTACATGAGCGGTTGGATAGGCTTGAAGTTAGTACTAGTGGAGATAAATCTAAGCCTAAAAATATGGGAAGGGGAGAAGAAGAGGAAGAGTATGATTTGGCAGGAGATGAGGAGAGCCAAAACGAAAATTGGGGTAGGAATGGAAGAGGTAGAGGATTTGGTAGAGGGAAAAGAGAGGCCGTAAGGGGTAGATATGATGGGAATAGGGAGGATGGATACATGGGTAGTATTAAGATGAAAATTCCATCGTTCCATGGGAAATCTGACCCGGAGGCGTACTTAGAGTGGGAAAAGAGGGTAGAGTTTGTGTTTGAATGTCACCACTACTCCGAGCAAAAGAAGGTTAGGTTGGCGGTGGTGGAATTTCTAGACTATGCTCTCATTTGGTGGGATCACCTAGTGACCACTAGGAGGAGGTATAATGAGAATCCCATTGAAACTTGGGATGAGAGGAAGAGGGTCATGAGGAAAAGGTTTGTGCCCAACCACTACTATAGGGATATGTTCAAGAGACTACAAACTTTGAGGCAAGGGTTGAAGAGTGTTGAGGACTACTATAAGGAGATGGAAGTAGTCATGATTAGGGCCAATATTGAGGAAGATAATGAGGCGACCATGGCACGTTTTCTTTGTGGTTTGAACAGGGAAATCCAAGATCAAGTTGAGCTTCAGCACTACTTGATCTAGACGAGATGGTGCAAATGGCCATAAAAGTGGAGCAACAACTGAAAAGGCGTGGAATTGGCCGCACCAATCCAACTGGGGGTTCATCATCTTCATGGCGATCAAATGTGGTGAAACGTGAGGAGAACAAGGTGGTGACCAAGCCCAAATTTGAGACCAAACAAGAGGCGCCTAAACAAGGAGTGCAAGGTAAATCTGAAACTCCTTATAATCGATCTAGAGCTGTTAAATGTTTTAGGTGTCAAGGGTTAGGTCATATTGCTAGCGAATGTCCTAATAAAAGGGTAATTATTCTAAATGACTATGGTGAATATGAGTCTCAAAGTGAGGGTGATGATGATGAAATGCCTGCATTAGAGGATCCTGACGAGGGTTATGAGGCAGTTGTAGGTGAATCACTAGTGACTAGGCGAATTATGAGTGCCCAAGTCAAGGAAGAGGAGACTAACCAAAGAGAGAACTTGTTCCATACTAGGTGTTTTGTGAATCAAAAGGTTTGCAATTTAATCATAGATGGGGAGCGTTGTACTAATGTGGCTAGTGTTGAAATGGTGGAGAAATTGGGTTTGCCTACACTAACGCACCCTCAACTATATAGGCTTCAATGGTTGAATGATTGTGCGGAAGTGAAAGTTAACAAGCAAATGCTAGTGCCTTTTTCTATTGGGAAGTATGTGGATCAGGTCTTGTGTGACGTGGTACCCATGCATGCTTGTCATATCTTGTTGGATAGGCCTTGGCAATATGATAGGCGAGTGACACATGATGGGTTCAAGAATAGGTATTCATTTGTATTGAAAAAAGAATCCATTGTATTACTTCCTTTGTCCCCAAAGTAAGTGTTGGAGGACAATTCGAAAAAAAAGAAGAGAGATGAGGCCGAAAAAAAGAGTGAACTAAAAAGAGAGATGGCCTTTGAATATAAAAATGAAATGGCTAAAAAAAAAAGTGATCAAAAAAATGAGACAGCCTTACAAAAGAAAAATGAGAGAAAAGAAAATGAGAGGGAAGAAATTGAGAGGAAAGAGGCCAAAAAGAAATCATATATGGCCCAAAAAGGTGAGTTGAAACAATTGATGCACACACATGAACCACTTGTGTTGATTGTTTATAAGGAGATCCTCCCTAACACAAGTGATATAGCCGGGTCTCTTCCGAGCGTTGTTGTTTCACTTTTGTAAGAATTTGAAGATGTATTTCCGGAGGAGTTACCTCAAGGCTTACAACCATTGAGGGGAATCGAGCACCAAATCGATTTCGTGCCTGGGAGTGCATTGCCAAATCGTCCCGCCTATAGGAGCAATCCGGAGGACACTAAGGAGCTTCAACGGCAGGTAAGTGAGTTGTTAGAGAGGGGTTTTGTGCGTGAGTCTATGTCCCCTTGTGCTGTCCCTGTTTTATTAGTTCCTAAGAAGGATGGTTCATGGCGTATGTGTGTGGATTGTAGGGCAATCAATAACATAACCATTAAGTATAGGCATCCCATACCTAAACTAGATAATATGTTAGATGAATTGCATGGTACATGTGTCTTTAGTAAAATTGACTTGAAGAGTGGTTATCACCAAATTAGGATGAGGGAAGGTGATGAGTGGAAAACTGCTGTTAAAACCAAGTACGGGTTATATGAGTGGATGGTAATGCCATTTGGCTTAACTAACGCTCCTAGCACCTTTATGAGGATAATGAATCATATTTTGCGTGCACACTTAGGAAAGTTTGTTGTTGTTTATTTTGATGATATCCTACTGTATAGCAAAAACTTGGATGAGCGCGTTAATCACTTGAGGCTTGTGCTAATCACACTAAGGGCTAAAAATTTGTATACTAACTTAAAGAAATGTGATTTTTGTACAAGCAAACTTGTCTTTCTTGGTTTTGTGGTAAGTTCACAGGGTATACAAGTTGATGAAAACAAGGTAAGTGCCATTCGAGATTGGCCAACGCCTACTACTGTTGGTCGAGTTCGAAGTTTTCATGGTCTTGCAAGCTTCTATAGGAGGTTTGTAAAAGATTTTAGCACACTGGCAGCACCAATGACGGCGGTGATCAAGAAGAACGTTCCATTCCATTGGGGCGAGGAGCAAGAGAAGTCTTTTAATCTTATTGAGCAAAAGGTAATTAATGCTCCTTTACTTGTTTTACCTGATTTTGCTAATACTTTTGAGATTGAATATGATGTTTCAGGTGTAGGTATTGGTGGAGTGTTGATGCAGGGAGAACGGCCGGTGGCGTACTTTAGTGAGAAGCTCAATGGAGCAGCGCTAAACTATCCCACGTATGATAAAGAGTTCTACGCACTTGTGAGGACTCTAGAGACGTGGCAGCACTACCTGAGGCCTAAGGAGTTTGAGATGCATACGGATCATGAGTCACTAAAGCACCTCAAGGGGCAACAAAAGCTGAACACGCGGCATGCAAAGTGGGTGGCATTTATAGAGACATTCCCCTACATCATCAAGTACAAACAAGGTAAGGAAAACATAGTGGCCGACGCACTATCACGGACGTACGTACTAATCTCTACCTTGGAATCAAAAATTTTGGTATTTGAGCATGTGAAAGAATTATATGTACTAGATGAAGATTTTAAAGGTGTGTTTGAAACATGTATGCATGGTCCACATGATAAATTTTATTTGCATCATGGTTTCTTATTTAGAGAAGATAAGTTGTGCATCCCTAAATCTTCAATTCGTGAATTACTTGTTAGGGAGGCACATGGGGGTGGTTTAATGGGACATTTTGGTGTGGCTAAAAGTCTAAGTGCATTGCATGAACATTTCTATTGGCCACATATGAAACGTGATGTTGAGCGTGTCTGTGAAAAGTGCATAAATTGTAGGCAAGCTAAGTCTAAGACACAACCACATGGATTGTATACACCACTTCCTATTCCTAGTGAGCCTTGGATTGACATTTCTATGGACTTTATTTTTGTGTTACAGAGTATGGTATATGTACATTGCTATGTAAGAGTTCCACTTGCTGAGTTTCATACTCATTTCAGTTATTCATGTGATGCAGATAAGAGTGACGGGCCGGGACGTTGATTGGAGCCGGGGTCATATGCATAAGAGAGGGAAGCAAAAAGACTATTTTGCAAGTATTTTGACATGATCACAAAGATGATGTTTTGTATTTTGTTGCCTCATTTGATTGATCATGTATTAGCTTTTGTTTATATATTGTAATGTATTTTAAATCCTTCCTCCCTTCAAAGAAAATTTTAAATTCCGCTGCTATTTTACTAAAACGGGTCAGAGCGTTACATTTAGTGGTATCAGAGTACCGTTCTTCGAACCAATGCATATGACTTCGTCTACTTTCAACAGTCCGGGTATGTCTTCTTCTACATCTAATTATTGTCATTGGTTGATATGTATTATGTGAGCACATTGTAGGAGTATGCCTCCTAAGAGAAAGGCTTCAGAGGGTGAGGATAGTTCTTCCTCTAGAGTTGTCGATGAGTTCGGCAAGCTACTGAAAGAGCAAGCTAACTTCCATAGTGAGCAGATTTAACAGTTGTTACGTTTTCAAGGAACAGGCCAAGGTAGAGGTCAAGGGAGAGGCCAAGTGGCTCAGGCAGTTGGGACCGATGGGATCTTTACTGCTTTCAAGAGAATGGATCCGCCCGAATTTGCAGGAAGCACTGATCCATTGGTGGCTATAGAGTGGATCAAAGCTCTTGAGGCGATTTTCGATCATCTCAACTATGAAGATAAGGACAGAATCAGTTGTGCAGTGTTCATGTTAGTCAAAGCTGCACGCATTTGGTCGAATGCTACCAAGGTAGGTGTTGATGTTCCAGCATTGAAGTGGCAAGAGTTCACGGATTTTTTCTATGACAAGTATTTCCCAGATGCACTTCGAGCTTGGAAGGTGACTGAATTTTTAGAGCTTCGTCAAGGAGGTATGAATGTTGATGAGTTTATTCTGAAGTTTGAAGAGGGCTGTCTGTTTGCTCCGTATATTGCCTCCAACGACAAAGACAAGGGTGCTCATTTCATTAGAGGCCTTCGAGCAGAAATCAGAAGGGACATCAATATGTCGAAGGCGGTGACATTCAAAGGGATTGTGTCTAAGGCTTTGTTGGTCGAGCAAGATGAGAAAGACATTGCCAGAGAGAGGCAGGCGAGGCAGCAGTTTGTTGCTCAGAGGGGTCAGGGTTCGAGTCATAGAGGAAAGTACCATTTTAAAGGGAAAGGCAAGTTAGAGCCGAGTTCTAAAGCACCAACTGTTTTATCTGATCCAGAGAAGCCATTGTGTCCCAAGTGCAGTAGGCCTCAGAGGGGTGAGTGCAGGTTTGGTACTAATACATGCTACAGATGTGGCACTGCAGGCCATATTGCCAAGGACTGCCCAAGAGAATCGAGCAAGGAGAAGGTGCAGGGTCGCTTCTTTACCATGACGAAGGAAGGTATAAACCATGATTCTTCTGTGATCTCTAGCACTATTTTAATTTCAGGCAGAGTAGCTATGACATTGATTGATACAGGTGCTACTCATTCTTTTATGTCTGAACTATTTTTGAGATCTTTGGGTATAGTTCCTTCGGTTATTCCCCTCCAGTTTAGTGTTGTATTGCCTTCGGGAGATGTGTTGTGCCCGACGTCTATTGTGTATGCGTGTTCTGTTCAAATCGATGGGCGAGTGGTTTATGCCGATTTGATTGTTATTCCGATGGTTGCGTTTGATATTATTCTTGGCATGGATTGGCTATCAACTTACCGTGCAGTGATTGATTGCATTGCTAAGACGGTGAAATTTGTAGATGATGGCAATAGGGAAGGTTTGTTCGTCAGTGCAGGTACTTCGCTGATCCTTCCTTTTATTTCGTGTCTTGATGCTAAGAAGTTGTTGTTTAGAGGTTGTGATGGGTTTTGGTTTCGATTGTGGATATGGATAGAATTGTGAAGTTGAATCTTGATGATATTGATGTTGTGAGAGAGTTCTCTGATGTATTTGAGGATGATGTGCCGAGTTTACCGCCGGACAGAGATGTGGAGTTTGTGATTGACTTAGTCCCAGGTACGGTTCCTATTTCTAAGGCTTCGTACAGAATGGCCCCCACAGAGATGAAGGAGTTGAAGACGCAGTTGCAGGATCTATTAGATAAGGGTTTTATTCGGCCGAGTTCTTCGCCTTGGGGAGCTCCGGTTCTTTTCGTCAAGAAGAAAGATGGGTCGTTGCGACTGTGCATTGATTACAGAGAGATCAACAAAGTGACTGTCAAGAATAAGTATCCGTTGCCACGGATAGATGACCTTTTTGACCAACTGCAAGGGGCTACAGTGTTCTTGAAGATTGATTTGCGATCTGGCTATTATCAGTTGAAGGTTAGGGAGTCTGATATCCCTAAGACGGCGTTCCGGACCAGGTACGGTCACTATGAATTTCTTGTGATGTCTTTTGGTCTGACCAATGCTCCTTCAGTATTCATGGATCTTATGAAACGTGTGTTCAAGCCGTATTTGGATAGCTTTGTCATTGTTTTTATCGATGACATTTTGATTTACTCCAAGACCAGAGAGCTTCATTCAGAGCATCTCAGAGTTGTTCTTCAGTTGCTGAGAGAGAAGAGATTGTTTGCTAAGTTGAAGAAATGTGAGTTCTGGTTGGAGTTGATTTCTTTCTTAGGCCATGTTGTCTCGAAGGATGGGTTAGCTGTTGATCCAGCAAAAATAGAGGCGATACAAAAGTGGCCTATCCCTACCACTGTATCAGAGGTACGCAGATTGCCCTGCCGTTGACCAATCTGACGAGGAAGACCGTGAAGTTTGAGTGGTCCAATGATTGCAAAAATGGATTTCAGGAGTTGAAAGATAAGTTGACGACAGCTCCAGTACTTGGGCTGCCCAGTGGTTTAGAGGACTTTGTTGTTTATACCGATGCATCGAAGAAGGGCCTTGGTGCAGTGCTGATGCAACGAGGTAAAGTTATAGCCTATGCTTCTCGCCAGTTGAAGGATTACGAGAAGAATTATCCTACGCATGATTTGGAGCTAGCATCTGTGGTTTTCGCCTTCAAAATCTGGAGACATTATTTGTATGGCGAAAAGTGTGAAATTTTCACAGACCACAAGAGTTTAAAGTATTTATTTTCACAGAAGGAACTTAATATGCGACAGAGACGGTGGTTAGAGCTTGTCAAAGACTATGATGTGACTATTAGTTACCACCCAGGGAAGGAGAATGTTGTAGCGGATGCAGTGAGCCGTAAGTCGAGTTCTTCTTTGAGTTCTATGATTCAGCAGCCGTTGTTGTTAGATTTGCAGCGAGAAGAGATAGTTTTGGTGGTTCCTGGAACCATTGCTCGTTTTTCAGCGTTGGTTATTCGGGCTACATTGACGGACAGGATCCATAGAGAGCAGGCTATTGATGTTCAGTTGTTAGAGTGGAGAGCTAGAGCAGAGGAGAGAGGTAATTCAGAGTTCGGGACGAATGGAGATGGTTTGGCGACATTTAGAGGCCGTATTTCCATTCCTGCTGGTAATGATATTCGGCGAGACGTCTTGACAGAGGCACATACCGTGCCATACTCGATACATCCAGGCAGCACTAAGATGTATCAGGATCTTCATAGACTCTATTGGTGGCCATGTATGAAGAAAGGTATTGCCATGTTTATTTCTCAGTGCCTAACTTGTCAGCAGGTGAAGATCGAACACCAGAGACCTGCTGGGACATTGATATCATTGCCAATTCCTCAATGGAAATGGGAGCACATTACGATGGATTTCGTGACTGGTATTCCCAGAAGGCAGAAAGGTTTTAACTCTATTTGGGTTATTGTTGATCGGTTGACCAAGTCAGCGCATTTTCTGCCAGTTAAGACGACGTATTCCATGAACCAATATGCCGAAGAGTACGTAGCTGAGATTGTTAGACTTCATGGTGTTCCTGTGTCGATTGTGTCTGATCGTGATCCTAGATTTACTTCAGAGTTTTGGAAGAGTTTGCACAGAGCTATGGGTACACGGTTAGCATTTAGTACATCATATCACCCTCAGAGCGACGGTCAATCAGAGAGAGTTATTCCGATTTTAGAGTATATGCTCAGAGCTTGTACTATAGATTATCCTGGTACCTGGGATTCCAAATTGCCTCTTGTTGAGTTCACGTATAATAATAGCTACCAAGCGACGATTGGCATGGCACCGTATGAAGCACTTTATGGCAGGAAGTGTAGATCTCCCTTGTATTGGGATGAGATTGGTGAGAGAAAGATGTTGGGTCCAGAGTTGGTCCAACAGACTGCTGATGTTGTTGCTGTTATCCGAGAAAGAATGAAGACAGCGCAGTCGAGACAGAAGAGTTATGCCGATGTGCGTCGTAGGCCATTGCAGTTTGAGGTTGGCGATCATGTGTTCTTGAAGATAGCACCTCTTAAAGGTGTGATGCGGTTTGGCAAAAAGGGAAAGTTGAGTCCGAGATTTATTGGTCCATTTGAGATATTGGACAGAGTCGGTGATCGAGCTTACAGGTTAGCCTTACCGCCAGATCTTGATAGAGTTCATAATGTTTTTCATGTCTCCATGCTCAGGAAGTATATTGCGAATTCTTCCCATGTTCTTCGCCACGAGCCATTGGATTTGACGTCGAATTTGACTTATCAAGAGATTCCGTTCCAGATTTTGGATCGCAAAGTTAAAGTATTGAGAAACAAAGAGATCGGCATTGTTAAAGTCCTTTGGAGGAATCATTTGATTGAAGAAGCCACATGGGAATCAGAGGATGAGATGAAAGAGAAGTATCCCGAGTTGTTTGCAAAGTGACGTCAATTTCGGGGACGAAATTCCTCTAAGGAGGGGAGGTTGTAATATGCAAGCCTGTGAACGGTACGGTTTAAGATTTTGTATGCTTATGGACTATTTGGTTAAGTTTATGTATAGTTTTGATGTTAAGAGTTGTGATATATGGTTTATAGTATTGTTGTTTATAGTTGTTGTGTAGTTGTTGTAGCATCGTTACGATTTAATTCATGGTAATTCGTATGTTGAGCCAATTGTTATGAGGCCAATTGGAGTGGTTAGCTAAGACATAGAGGTGTAACTTTCTTATTTTGAGTTTTGTTCAAATCATTGTGGAAGGTAAGCCAAAAGTGTCCAGAAGTGTGTCGTGTGTTTCGACATTCCTCCAGTGACACATGTTGAGAGATTTAACATAACGTTTTACTCAGACCTCCAAATGATCTGATATTTTGAGAGGTTCAAGAAAAGACATAGAGCTACAACTTTGTAGTTTACCATTTGTCCAAATTATGAAAGAAAAAGGCGTTTCGGAGGTGATCTTTGGAGAAGCTGTGCGCAGAGTAACCAGAGTGCCCCCGCACTCTATTGTTCAGTGCACCCGCGATGACCAGAGTGCACCCGCACTCCAAAATGTAGCGCACCCGCGGTCTACTGTTTCAGATTTTTGGATGAGGTACCGAAGGCATAGCGCACCCGCGGTCCGTGAACAGTAAAGTCGTGTTTTTGGATTTAAGTGCTTAAATACATGAGTTGGTTCATTTTTCCCTCATTTCTCTCCTCATTCTCGATTTCTTCAGCTCAAGGGAAGCTAGGGTTCCATTTTCTTTCTTTTATTTCTTAGATTCAAGCTTCTTGTTGGATTATTGAAGAGAGAACAAGGTTATTTTGAGTTCAAGGAGCTAAGGTAAGCTTGTAGCTTTGATTATTTCTTGGTTTATGGTGTTGGGAGAAGTCTTGGGTATTTAGAGTGTGTTAGCTTTATGAATTTTACGGTATGGGTTTATGATTTTTGAGATTTTGATGGTGAAGTTCATGGTTTATTGTTGTAGGTTGTGTACCAAGAGAGTAGATTCAAGGTTCAAAGTGTTGTAAGTGGAATTTCATTTCTTGTGCTCACATGATAATATATGTATTGTGTTTCAATGGTTTTAAAGTGTTATTCCCTTCCATTTGATTCATGCTATGTATTAATACACCTTGTTGTATATTAGAGGCATTTTATGTCTCAACAATGTCAAAGGGAATACAAGAGAAAAGATAGTCATCAAAGTGTTTGTTTTAATGCCAAAGAGAGAATTCAAAATGTTTTATTGGATTGATAGATACATAGCCAGAGATTGCATGCAATAAGTTGATCAACGACCATAGGCTTATATGCCTCAGAGTTATCGATTCATATCGATGGGATAGAGGCACAGAGACAAAGATACTATATAGATATCAATCCAACAGAGAAAAGAGAAATACCATCGTTATTGTTATTCATTCTATGATATTCGTGTTTCAGAGTTGATGGTATTTTAATGTTTTCAAAGCCACGTTTTACAGAGCATGGTATATGTACATTGCTATGTAAGAGTTCCACTTGCTGAGTTTCATACTCATTTCAGTTATTCATGTGATACAGATAAGAGTGACGGGCCGGGACGTTGATTGGAGCCGGGGTCAAATGCATAAGAGAGGGAAGGAAGAAGACTATTTTGCAGGTATTTTGACATGATCACAAAAATGATGTTTTGTATTTTGTTGCCTCATTTGATTGATCATGTATTAACTTTTGTTTATATATTGTAATGTATTTTAAATCCTTCCTCCCTTCAAAGAAAATTTTAAATTCCGCTGCTATTTTATGAAACCGGATCAGAGCGTTACAGATTAAGTGGATCTTTGCTAGAAAATGTGGGTCAAAATTTTGCTTTTAACATCAAAACATTTGCATATAATCATACACAAGTGATATCTCTATTTTATTTCAACAACAGTAAGTACATGTTTTCTTCCATTACATGTTTATACAAACTAGTGTTTATAACACACTACATATCAAATTTAAAACTACTAGTTCTTCTTCTACGCCTGAAGTCACCACGCTATCCAATCTCAGTCATCCTCGTCGTGACCCTGATCCTGCCCCACCTGTTGTCATGCACACATACAGACACAACAACAGCCGGAAACTCCGGTGAGAACAAATCCCAGTATAAGACATGTATACATGCATGTAATGCAAATAAACACAAGATAATAAAACATAAATCAGTATTTATGACACATTAGTAAATACGGATAAAACTCTTCGACTCTTATTCTTTGACTCGACTCATATCTAAGTCTAGGGATCCCGGTGTGAATAAGACGTAACAATCTCCCACCTATTCTCCCAATCGGGGTGGCGGTACGTCCTATTCCTAGACTTCGGTCCTATCTGTATCGAATATCTACAATAGGAGTTGATCTTCTCCTACGCCCATCGATATCACCGAACATCTAGTACTTGGCAATTCTACCAAGGCTTACCTATCTCATGTACATTGCTATAATTCAATAGACAAGGCATAACCGTATCAAATTAAAAACAATCTAGTATGTGATTTTGGGAAACTCAAATCGGATCTAATTCGAGTTGTGCAATCCCGAATCAACATTGCTTTATACCTTTCTTGTCGTAGTCTCGGTTTGAACAAGTCGAAGTCTTGAAATCTCGATATCCAATCTGTCAATACCAATATGAAAAGACATAATACAATGTACCATATCAACCTCTAACTCAAAGGAGTACACATACGGATCAATATTCAATTTCGGTACATTTCGACGGCATAACGGCGTAATCTTGCGATACCTGTAACTCAAACATCATCAGATCAATATCACCAATTCATAACAACAATCATATGCATATCACAAGCTCAAAATTCTGCACAACTCAGGCCATATAAGCTGGAAAATGAGAACAATAACATACGGTATCCTTTCTTCAATCCGTTTTCGATTATAAGTTTACCGTAAACTCAAGAACACATATTATCAACCAAACTATAATTCCCCCAACATCTGAATTTCAAACCATGCTAGAAAACAATAAAACTTACATCCTTTGAAAGCTTATGATGAGAGGAAAAAGAATCTACACTCGGATTGAAAATCGTGTGGTCGGATTTTGCACGATCAATTCTCTACCATGACATGAAACTTGATGGAATTTCTGAAGCTCTCTCGGTTCTTTCTCCTGAAGAATGAAGGAATGAAGTACGACTCATATATATATATATATATATATATATATATATCTAGCATGGTAAGGGGCAAGTGGCTTATTCTTTGTTCAACACATCTCGCGCATATGCGCGACCATCACCGGCGCATATGCGCGAGACGCTCTGTCTCGGCACTTGACAATTTCAGCTGCTGGCGCATATGCGCGCCCTCTCTCGGCGCATATGCGCCAACTTCCCTGGACAAACACTTTGGCTACTGGACACCTCGCGCATATGCGCGCCTCTTTGTCGCGCATATGCGCGAGACCTTCGTCTCGGCACATCTTGGAACCACACAGCGCGCATATGCGCGAGACCTTCTGGTCACGCACTCAACAATATTCATGCCATGTCAATTCATATCTCGAGATGATCCGTCTAAAATCACACCAATTTATCAATTCCTCATTTCAGATTAACATGATAAAAATCTCGGGCATTACAATTCTCCCCCTCTTAGACATCAGTTCGTCCTCGAACTCGAAGGCAATCAATAAAAACATATAAGATAAGCAGGAAAAAGAACGGTACAAGCATAATCGGACAGAAAGACTCACATCAGTGAAATAACTCTGGAAATCTCTGTCCATATCTGACTCAGTCTCCCAGGTAGCTTCTTCAATGCCATGACGACTCCATTGAACTTTCACAAGCGGAATTGTCTTCCTTCTGAGTTGTTTGTCCTTCCGATCAATAATCTGAATCGGCTGCTCAAAATAACTCAAAGTCTCATCGAGTTCGGCCTCGTCAGGCTGAAGAATATGAGAAGTATCTGGCAGATATTTCCGTAGCATCGACACATGAAAAACATCATGTATCCCGGATAAAGGATGAAGAGCAAGTCGATATGCACGATCACCAATCTTCTCAAGAATCTCGTACAGACCGATGTATCTAGGAGACAATTTACTGTGTTTACCAAATCTGACAACACCTCTGAAAGGAGAGATCTTAAAAAATATTCTATCTCCCTGTTCAAACACTAACGGTCGACGACGTACATTCATATACTCGGCTTGTGTATCCTGAGTCGTCTTCATTCTTTTCTGGATCAGTTTTACTTTCTCAGCCATCTCTCGAATCATATCAGGCCCAAGTTCTGGTACTTCAGATATATCATCCCAATACAAAGGAGATCTGCACGTCTTGCCATATAATGCTTCAAACGGTGCCATTTAATGCTCGTCTGATAGCTGTTGTTGTACGAGCATTCACAAAGTGGTAGTGACTCCTGCCAACTAGTACCAAAATCTAGTACTATAGCTCTTAGCATATCCTCTAATGTCTGAATAGTCCGCTCATACTGTCCGTCTGTCTGAGGATGATATGCTGTACTCAGATGCAATGTCTGATATGAATCCACGTACATAAGAAAAGCAAACACGATTATTCTAGAACCGCGCCCTCAATTCAATAACGTTAAAAAAGATTCGTGTTGTGTCCCGATCTTTTGAATCAAGTGTGTGCGTGATTTTGACCTCTAAACTATGCAAAGTTTAGCAACAAATAATCACAAAGAAAACAATCGAAACTATAACGAACCTTCAAAGAACACGCCCTTGACAATCCGCGTAAGAACGATCGACAAACGCCACAAATTTAAAAACTTTGATAAGTTTGATTTTTGATTACAAAGCAAAAGCTTTGAAAGTTGAGAGAAAAATCTCAAAGTTTGATATTCAATCAATAATAATGTGTCTTGTCTTTTAAAATTTCGTCCAAATTTTTTTTAATATAAAAAAGATAACAATATCTAGTATCCCAAAAAAATAAAATTCTAAAGAAGAAATAAAATCTCGCAAAACCGCAAAGTACACGGACCCCGTGTAGACGTCCGGAGCTAGGTCCGTGTAGGCACTGTGAGGTACACGGACCCCGTGTACAGGTCCGTGCTCGGGTCCGTGTACTGTAACGACCCATTACAGGCCCAGTGGACCGCCCATACGGCCCACTGCCCCAATCGACCCAAGGCTATCCCGATCTTGGGCTCTGCTCTATGGGCCTTGGCTCCATTGGTACCAGACTTGTGCTGAGTATCTATATATCCATGTGATCTCAGCTTCGAGTCTGGGGAGGCAAAAGCTCCAGTGCATGGACTGAAGAGTTCTATGAGTAACCCATACGACGCCTATGGAAAGCCCGTGAGGGAAGAGTTCCATAGATGGGCCAAGGCCCATAGAGCAGAGCCCAAGATCGGGATAGCCTTGGGTCGATTGGGGCAGTGGGCCGTATGGGCTGTCCACTGGGCCTGTAATGGGTCGTTGCAATAAAAGGTGCCTTTTATTGTAATGACCATGGGCTATCCTGATCTTGGGCACTGCTCTGAACTCTGTGGGCCTTAGCCCTCTCTAGACTCTGGGCTCTCCCCCTCACGGGCTTTCCCATGCATCATTACTCATAGGACTCTCCACACCAGGTTGGTGGAGTGATACCTCCCCAAGTCTCGAACCCATGACCTCCTAGCTTAAGTATATAGTTCAAAGAGACTTGGTACCAATTGAGCTACTAGCTCAATTGGTACCAGGATTGTGCTAAGTACCTATATATCCATGTGGTCTTAGGTTCGAGTCTGGGGAGGTACAAACTCCAGTGCATGGGATGGAGTAGCTTATGAGTAACCCATACGACGCCTATGGAAGCCCGTGAGGAAAGAGTTCCATAGATGGGCCAATGCCCAAAGAGCAGAGCCCAAGATCGGGATAGCCTTGGGTCGATTGGGGCAGTGGGCCGTATGGGCGGTCCACTGGGCCTGTAATGGGTCGTTACATGTACACTCTAGAATTCTTCATTCTCGGCTTTAATGGACACGGACCTCGTGTACAGGTCCGTGCTCGCGTCCGTGTAGGCTCTGGACTGCTTGAATAATGTTCCTTTTGTTCCCGAACTCACTCCCATGCATCACGAAACCTTCGGCACTTTGCTCCTTGCACGTAAGCCCTCCTTGATTGCTCATGACTCCCTGCAGTGCCTCCTTAAACCTCTTTAGTCGTCCTCTCGTGATCGGTCCCTCCGGCAACTCCAAAGGATCCCATGCTTTCCTTGGCGCTCGATCACCCGTGTTTGCATCAGCCTCCCCTTCTTGAAAAGGATTTGTCCTCAAATCTTGTTCATCACCTACATTAAACAATGACAAATCACTAACATTGAAAGAAAACTCACATTGTACTCACCTGGTAGATCGAGTTTGTAGGCGTTGTCATTGATCCTTTCTAGAATTGAAATGGTCCATCGCCCCTAGGTAGTAGCTTTGAACGACGTTTCTCGGGGAACCTTTCCTTCCGCAAGTGGAGCCACACCCAATCACCTCTCTTAAAGATCACCTTCTTTTTCCTTTTGTTGGCTTGCTTGGCATATTGCTCATTTCTCTTCTCAATGTTGGCCTTGACCTTTTCATGCAACCCCATAACAAATTCAGCCTTCTTTTTGCCGTCCATGTTCAACCTTTCACTCACAGGTAAAAACATCAAATCCAACGGAGTCAAAGGATTGAAATCATATACAATTTCAAATGGCGAATAATTTGTAGTAGAATGCACACAACGATTATAAGCAAACTCAACAAATGGTAAACAATCTTCCCAATTCTTTAAGTTCTTCTTAAGAATAGCACGCAAAAGTGTCCCTAAAGTTCTATTAACAACTTCAGTCTGTCCATCCGTTTGAGGATGACATGTAGTAGAAAACAACAATTTTGTGCCAAGTTTAGCCCACAACGTTTTCCAAAAGTAACTCAAAAAC
Source organism: Primulina huaijiensis (assembly GCF_012295235.1). Classification (NCBI taxonomy): domain Eukaryota; kingdom Viridiplantae; phylum Streptophyta; class Magnoliopsida; order Lamiales; family Gesneriaceae; genus Primulina; species Primulina huaijiensis. Next base: position 12,375,495 of record NC_133312.1, read on the forward strand.
TTAACATCACGTTCACAAACAATAGTCCTAGGCATGCCATGCAACCTAACGACTTCTCTAAAGAACAAATCCGCAAAGAATCATCAGTTTTGTGACAAGCAATAAAATGTGTCATCTTAGAAAATCTATCAACAACAACAAATATCGAATCCCTCCCCTTCTTAGTCCTAGGCAACCCCAAAACAAAGTCCATAGAAATGTCAATCCAAGGTTCACTAGGAACAGGAAGTGGTGTATACAATCCATGTGGTTGTGTCTTAGACTTAGCTTGCCTACAAGTTATGCACTTATCACAAACTCGCTCAACATCACGCTTCATATGTGGCCAATAAAAATGTTCATGCAAAGCATTCAAGGTTTTTGCCACACCAAAGTGTCCCATCAAACCACCCCCATGTGCCTCCCTAACAAGTAATTCACGAATGGATGATTTAGGGATGCACAACCTTACTTCTCTAAACAAGAAACCATTATGCAAATAGAATTTTTCATGTGGACCATGCATACAAGTTTCAAATACTTCCTTAAAATCCTCATCTAGTACATATAATTCTTTCACATGTTCAAACCCCAGAATTTTAGACTCCAAGGCAGAAATTAGTACGTACCTCCGTGATAGTGCGTCGGCCAGTACATTTTCCTTACATTGTTTGTACTTGATGATGTATTGGAACGTTTCAATGAATGCCACCCACTTAGCATGCCGCTTGTTCAGCTTTTGTTGCCCCTTAAGGTGCTTTAGGGATTCATGATCCGTATGAATCACAAACTCCTTAAGCCTTAAGTAGTGCTGCGACGTCTCTAGAGTCCTCACAAGAGCGTAGAACTCCTTATCATACGTGGGATAGTTCAGGGCGGCTCTATTTAGTTTCTCGCTAAAGTACGCCACCGGTCGACCTCCTTGCATCAAGACTATACCAATACCTACACGTGAAGCATCACATTCAATTTCAAAGATATTAGCAAAATCAGGTAAAACAAGTAAAAGAGCATTAATTAACTTTTGCTTAATAAGATTAAAAGACTTCTCTTGCTCCTCGCCCCAATGGAATGGGACGTTCTTCTTTATCACCGCCGTCGTTGGTGCTGCTAGTGTGCTAAAATCTTTTACAAACCTCCTATAGAAGCTCGCAAGACCATGAAAACTTCGAACCTGACCAACAGTAGTAGGCGTTGGCTAATCTCGAATGGCACTTACCTTGTCTTCATCCACTTGTATACCCTGTGAGCTTACCACAAAACCAAGAAAGACAAGTTTGCTTGTACAAAAATCACATTTCTTTAAGTTAGCATACAAATTTTCAGCCCTTAGTGTGATTAGTACAAGTCTCAAGTGATTAACATGCTCATCCTAGTTTTTGCTATACACTAGGATATCATCAAAATAAAAAACAACAAACTTTCCTATGTGTGCACGCAAAACATGATTCATTAACCTCATAAAGGTGCTAGGGGCGTTAGTTAAGCCAAACGACATTACCATCCACTCATATAACCTATACTTGGTTTTAAAAGCAGTTTTCCACTCATCACCTTCCCTCATCCTAATTTGGTGATAACCACTCTTCAAGTCAATTTTACTAAAGACACATGCACCATGCAATTCATCTAACATATCATCTAGTCTAGGTATGGGATGCCTATACTTAATGGTTATGTTATTAATTACCCTACAATCTACACACATACGCCATGATCTATCCTTCTTAGGTACTAGCAAAACAGGTACAGCACAAGGAGACGTGGACTCACGCACAAAACCCCTATCTAACAACTCACTTACGTGCTGTTGAAGCTCCTTGGTCTCCTCCGGGTTGCTCCTATAAGCTGGACGATTTGACAATGCACTCCCAGGCACGAAATTGATTTGGTGCTCGATTCACCTCAATGGTGGTAAGCCTTGAGGTAACTCTTCCGGAAATACATCTTCAAATTCCTGCAAAAGTGAAACAACAATGCTCGGAAGGGTCCCGGCTATATCACTTGTGTTAAAGAGGATCTCTTTATAAAGAATCTGTTAGAGTAGGTGCACGTCGAGCCAAGTGTTGGCCGAGTGTTCACAATGAAACTCTATGTATAAGCAATCTTTATTTTAATAATATTTGAAATTATTGTTTTGGCACATCTTTATCTGTATACCCATGCTAGTTGCATAGATAAAGCCCTTGAATATACAAATAGTAGAAAGAATATGAGATGCTCATATGATGAGTATCATGAAACTCATATTTGGAATACTGTATATTCTAAACGGTTCCTAGTCGATTCAGCCGCCGCTAAGAAGGATATAGGCCGCTCGAGCTTGAGACTAGTATCTGCGATGTGAGTACCATGTTTCATTGGTAGGGGACATTGTGATGTCCGAGCATGCAGATAGGTGCTCCTGGTAGAGTGCACTGAACAACCCTCCATTAAAGGACTTTCCAAGTGGTTCTCACTTATCGAGTGGAAAAGTCCTAGTTTATGGTTGTACACCATTAGTCCTTATGACCCGGGACAACATTGAGACTCTATGTGCTAGAATTACACTTTGACTTGTTTACCGACTCTCATGGGGTCATCAGGTGGCAAGGTTGGGTGTTCTGTCGAAACATATAGGAGTCGATGCATTGTAGTCGGGGATTCACCGCTTACCTACGGGTATGGATATCCTATGTGTTTTTC
>NC_133312.1:12385095-12393483 GCF_012295235.1 Primulina huaijiensis
ATGGGAGGTGAAAGGTTGGGAGACAACTTTTTGTATAACCAAGGCTTGGCATGCAACCTTTTTACTTTAACTTTTCCCACAACCAAAAAAATGTCTCTCCTTCTCTCCTAGCATGAATAGTGGCCGAAAATACTATTCATTCTCTCCATTTTTTTGTTCTTCAATAGTTGGAGAAAACACTCACTTCTCAAAGAAAAATCCTCATATTTTTCTAGTGCAAAATATGAGGGGATCTACCTAGTTGGTGGTGGGCTTTATTTTTGAGCAAGGAGTGCTCTTTGGAAGCTTGTAGAAGTTCTTGCCATACAAGAGCTAAGGTGTTTACACCTTAGTTGGAGCCATCATCAACCTCAAGAGGTTGATAGGTATTTTTCTAAACACACTATGTATGACATTTTGTTGTTTTTGTATTTGCTACACATTAAATTAAGGTGGCCGAAAATTTCTTATGAAAAATCAAAATTTTAAACTTCCGTTGCGCTTCCGGTCACCGTAACCGATCCCCTTTCAGAATCAACACAAGTGGTTTATGTGTGTGCATCAATTGCTTCAACTCACTTTTTTGGGCCATATATGATTTCTTTTTGGCCTCTTTCCTCTCATTTTCTTTCCTCTCATTTTTCTTTTGTATGGCCGTCTCACTCTTTTGATCACTCTTTTTTTCAGCCATTTCATTTTTATTCTCGAAGGCCATCTCACTTTTTAATTCACTCTTTTTTTTGGCCTAATCTCTCTTCTTTTTTTCTAAATGGTCCTCCAACACTTGCTTCGGGGACAAAGGAAGTAATTCAATGGTTTTTTTCTTCAATACAAAGGAGTACCTATTCTTGAACCCATCATGTGTCACCCGCCTATCATATTGACAAGGTCTACCCAACAAGATATGACATGCATGCATGGGTACCACATAACACAAGATCTCATCCACATACTTCCCAATAGCAAAAGGCACTAGCACTTGTTTTGTAACCTTCACCTCCGAACAATCATTCAACCATTGAAGCCTATATGGTTGAGGATGCTTTAATGGAGGTAAACCCAATTTTTCTACCATCTCAACACTTGCCACATTAGTACAACTCCCCCCATCTATGATGAGATTGCAAACCTTTTGATTTACAAAACACCTAATATGGAACAAGTTCTCTCGTAGGTTAGTCTCCTCCTCCTTGACTTGGGCACTCATGATTCGCCTAGTCACTAGTGCTTCACCTACAACCGCTTCATAACCCTCGTCAGGATCCTCTAATGCAGGCATCTCATCATCATCATCATCACCCTCACTATGAGATTCATACTCACCATAGTCATTTAAAATCATTACCCTTTTATTAGGACATTCACTAGAAATATGACCTAACCCTTGAGCCTTAAAACATTTAACATCTCTAGATCGATTAGAAGAAGTTTCAGATTTACCTTGCACTTATTGTTTAAGCGCCTCTTGTTTGGTCTCAACCTTGGGCTTGATCACCACCTTATTTTCATCACGTTTTGCCACATTTGGTCGCAAAGAAGATGATGAACCCCCGGTTTGATTGGTGCGGCCAACTCCATGCCTCTTGAGTTGTTGCTCCACTTTTATGGCCATTTGCACCATTTCGATTAGATCAAAGTAGTGCCGAAGCTCCACTTGATCTTGAATCTCCCTGTTCAAACCACAAAGAAAACGAGCCATCGTCGCCTCACTATCTTTCTCAATATTTGCCCTAATAATGACTACCTCCATCTTCTTATAGTAGTCCTTAACACTCTTTACCCCTTGCCTCAAAGTTTGTAGCCTCTTAAACATCTCCCTATAGTAGTGGTTGGGCACAATCCTCTTCCTCATGACCCTCTTCATCTCATCCAAAGTTTCAATGGGTCTCTCATTATACCTCCTCCTAGTGATCACTAATTGATCCAACCAAATGAGAGCATAGTCTAGAAATTCCACCACCGCCAACCTAACCTTCTTTTGTTCGGAGTAGTGGTGACATTCAAACACAAACTCTACCCTCTTTTCCCATTCTAAGTATGCCTCCGGGTCAGATTTCCCATGGAACGAAGGAATCTTCATCTTAATACTACCCATATTACCATCCTCCCTATTCCCGTCATTGTATCTACCCCGTGTGGCTTCTCTCCCTCCTCTACCAAATCCTCTACCTCTTTCATTCCTAACCCAATTTTCATTTTGGCTCTCCTCATCTCCTCCCAAATCATAATCTTCCTCTTCTTCTATCCTACCAAAATCTTTAGGCTTAGGTTTATCTCCACTAGTACTAACTTCAAGCCTATCCAACCACTCATGTAATGGCTCCAACTCTACCTTCATCATCCTACTAAAATGTCCAAACAATGCCTCCATTTGGACCTTAGATGTAAGGCCCGAGATTATATCATTTTAATCCAAGATTATTTAATTCAAGAATGTTGGAATGATGAATTAGATTCCACGATTTTTGTAATTGATTAGGATTGAAATTGAATTAAAAGATTGAGCGGGGGCCGATGTGCAAATAGTTAAAAGTTGAGGGACTAAAGTGTAAATATGGCAATTTGAGTGGACACATGTCACATGCAATTTGATATAACTTTTGTCAATTCCTTAGCACCTTCAGCGAGAACCGAGTGCATTCTCTGGAAAATTTTCAAAGCTTCTTCATCCCGTAGAATTTTAATTATTCCAAATCCGTCTATCAGAATTTGAGTCCGAACACGGTACCGTATTCCTCTCCTCGACAGCTACTACTGGACGTAAGTTTTATTGAGTTCTGTTATCATTTGAAATTATGATATTGGGAGAATTGTTATTTGATCATTATTATATGTTCTAAGAATACTAGACACCGTAGAATCGAAGTCAGATAAGAAAACAGATTGCTTATGGAATTATTATGATTTTCTGATTATATTGATTGGGAATTGAATAGATTTGAGTTATGGATTGGTTACAAAATGTAATGGATATGGGTTCTGATTTGTAATTGATATCTGGTGATATTGTATTGACGGGGATATCGAGATTGTGCCGTTATGCCGTTGAGTTGAATTAAGTCAGATTAATCAGATTCAGTGTTGATTTGAGAATGAAATATTGATATTATGATTCTTGATATATCATTTCAGATTTACAGAGACAGTTTTGAGTTCAGAACTAATATTGCTTCAGACCGAACTTATGAACGAAAGGTATAAGTCAATGTGGATTCGGAGATCGACTCAAGTAGGATCTACTTGAGTTTCCCTAAATCACATACCTATTTTGATGTTTTATTATTGTGTTTATTGATTTGATTAAAATGCCTGTTTTCTAGGAATATTAGACACCGTAGAATCGAAGCCAGATCAGAAAACGGATTGCTTATGGAATTCTTATGATTTTCTGATTATATTGATTGGGAATTGAATAGATTTGAGTTATGGATTGGTTACAAAATGTAAGGAATTTGGGTTCTGATTTGTAATTGATATCTGGTGATATTGTATTGATGGGGATATCGAGATTATGCCTTTATGCCGTTGAGTTGAATTAATTCAGATTAATCAGATTCAGTGTTGATTTGAGAATGAAATATTGATATTATGATTCTTGATATATCGTTTCAGATTTACAGATACAGTTTTGAGTTCAGAACTAATATTGCTTCAGACCGAACCTACGAACGAAATGTATAAGTCAATGTGGATTAGGAGATCGACTCAAGTAGGATCTACTTGAGTTTCCCTAAATCACATACCTAATTTGATGTTTTATTATTGTGTTTATTGATTTGATTAAAATGCCTGTTCTATGGATTTATAGGAGCATGCATTAGATGAGTAATCTTGTGACAGAAGTACCTGATAGTGGCGGGATCGCCACGGGCACATTGCACGATGTCACAAGATAGTGTATTGGCGATAGGGCCACAGTCTGTGACGGATATGTCAGGATACTGGATGTATGGTTATATCGACGTGGATAGAATTGGAGTTCTTCTATTCCTGTTGGTCGATATAGGAATACCAACATCTGGAAATCGGGATCCCTAGACTAGGATTGCATCTAGTCTGAGTCGTGGAGTCACGAGCATTGTTGTCAGTTTGATATTGATTATGTTTCAGATTTTGATACATATTACTGTTATCTGTCCATGCTTTTATGTTTATCGTATGATTGCATGTTTCGTTGATTTATATTGGGATTATATTCTCACCGGAATTATCCGGCTGTTGTCGTGTTTTTATGTGTGCATGACAACAGGTGGGGCAGGTGCAGGGTCCAGGAGATGAGGAGAGATCGTGATTAGAGTGGAGACTCCGGACTTTGATGTATGTAGGGTTTTGACACTTGACATTAGTTGTTGAACCTTAGTTTGAGATGTTTGTATGTTGTATCAGACTTATACTTTCATACTGATACGTATATTAGTTTGATTTCACTACGTTCCGTATTTAAAATAAAAAAATTTTATGACCCTAATTACTGGATTAGTAAATTGATCCTAATGATGATTAAGAATTGATTAGCGTCCGGGTCCCCACATTAGACAACCCCGGGTTCGAACTATCTCCTACCACCTTCTCCATTTAATTTCAGATTTGTACCTGCAAGAAAACGTTAGTAGAAAACAAAATATTTCTCACCTAAATCCTCACGGTCACTCCAAAGAAAAGTCGCTCGTCACTCCTCTCTAGTTTTTTTTTTTGCTCACAACAAATACTCACCGTTCACTCTAAAAAAAATTCACTCGCACTCAAGTATTTTCACTCAAATTTGATAGTCTTCTCGAAGGTGTTCTCAAGCTTTGTATTTGTATATCAAACAATCAAGTTCAACTTGTGAACAAATGTGATCGACTCACTTAGACTGCGTAGACAAGCAATTTGAAGGTAAATATATATATATATTTTTTTGACTGTGTGAGGCACTTGTATATGACTCACAAAAAGGAATAGAACAAAATACCAAAAAGTAATAACGGTGAATTTTCGGATTTTTTTTCTGAGTACTTACTCGAAAATCCCAACAAAAAAATCACCAAAAATTTCAGAAACTGACGATCAACGATATACTAAAAATATAGATCTGAAATAGGAACGAAAGAATAACAGATATGATAACAGACGAGATAATAACGTGATAAACTTACTTAAATTCAACGAACCTAAGCTCTGATACCAAATGATATGAATCCACGTACGTAAGAAAAACAAACACGATTATTCTATAACCGCGCCCTCAATTCAATAACGTTAAAAGGGATTCGTGTTGTGTCCCGATCTTTTGAATCAAGTGTGTGCGTGATTTTCACCTCTAAACTATGAAAAGTTTAGCAACAAATAATCAAAAAGAAAACAATCGAAACTATAACGAACCTTCAAAGAACTCGCCCTTGAAAATCCGCGTAAGAACGATCGACAAACGCCACAAAGTTAAAAACTTTGATAAGTTTGATTTTTGATTACAAAGAAAAAGCCTTGAAAGTTGAGAGAAAAATCTCAAAGTTTGATATTCAATCAATAATAATGTGTCTTGTCTTTTAAAATTTCATCCAAATATGTTTTAATATCAAAAAGATAACAATATCTAGTTTCCCAAAAAAAATAAAACTCTAAAGAAGAAATAAAATCTCGCAAAACCGCAAAGTACACGGATCCCGTGTAGACGTCCGGAGCTAGGTCCGTGTAGGCACTGTGAGGTACACGGATCCCGTGTACAGGTCCGTGTTCGGGTCCGTGTACACTCTGGATTTCTTCATTCTCGGCTGTAATGGACACGGACCCCGTGTACAGGTCCGTGCTCAGGTCCGTGTAGGCTTTGGACTGCTTGAATAATGTTCCTTTGGTTCCCGAACTCACTCCCATGCATCCCGAACCCTTCGGCACTTTGCTCCTTGCACGTAAGCACTCCTTGATTGCTCATGACTCCCTGCAGTGCCTCCTTAAAATTCTTCAGTCGTCCTCTCTTGATCGGTCCCTCCGACAACTCCAAAGGATCCCATGCTTTCCTTGGCGCTCGATCACCCGTGTTTGCATCAATGTCGTACCTAAAGCCTGCTGCAAACTGTGCTAGAAATGTGAATTGAATCGGGGATCACGATCTGATACGATAGGTTTCGGCACACCATGTAATCTAACCACCTCTCTGACATATATCTCTGCCATCTGATCATGTCGGTACGTCATTCTGTACGAAATAAAGCATGCGGATTTGGTTAATCTATCGACCACGACCCAAATCGTATCACAGCCTCGGGATGATCGTGATAACCCCGTAACAAAATCCATGGAAATGTGATCCCATTTCCATTCTGGAATAGATAAACTCTGAAGTAAACCGCCAGGTTTCTTTCTCTCGGCCTTCACATGTTGGCAATTCAAACACTTAGATACAAATTCTGCAATATCTGATTTCATCTATTTCCACCAAAACTGTATCTTTAGATCGTTGTACATCTTTCTGCCACCAGGATGAATACTGAACCGACTACAGTGCGCTTCTGATAATAACTGGTGTTTCAAATCTGAAATATCTGGCACAACAAGACGGTTATTCACATACAAAACATGATCATGTACCTGATAATCTGAATGATGTCCGGATCTGTCCATCTCAATCGACTTCTGAACATTCTGATCATTTTTCTGTGCTTCTTTAATGCGAACAATCAAATCTTGTTCCATTTGAATCGTAGCAAGTCGAAATGGTCTACTATCTATGTGAAATGCTATTCCAGACAAACAACAATCTTCAATTAAATTCGAAACACCTATTGTCGATAAGGATAAAGCACATACCTTTCCACTCAAGGAATCCGCTGCTGCATTAGACTTCCCTGGATAGTATTTGATTTCACAATCGAAATCTTTCAATAAATCGAGCCATCTACGTTGTCTCATGTTTAACTCTGACTGTGAAAATATGTATTTCAAGCTCTTGTGATCAGAGTAGATTTCAAACTTCTCGTCGTAGAGATAGTGTCGCCATATCTTCAGTGCAAATACAATGGCCGCCAATTCAAGATCATGAATTGGGTAACGAGTTACATGTGGTTTCAACTGTCTCGAGTCATAAGCAATGACATGCCCACGCTGCATTAACACACAACCCAATCCTCTGTGAGATGCATCACAATATACAACGAAATCACCAGTACCTGAAGGGATCGTCAATACAGGAGCACTGGTCAATCTCTTCTTCAACTCTAAGAAGCTCGACTCACTTGTCTCTGACCAAACAAAAGGCGCATTCTTCTGAGTCAACTAACTAATCGGCTTCGCAATACTGGAAAAATCTTCGATGAATCGTCGATAGTACCCGGCTAAACCCATGAAACTGTGTATCTCTGGCACTGATGTCGGTCTCGGCCAAGAAATCACAGCCTCAACCTTACTAGGATCAACCAAAATACCCTCTCTAGATACAATATGCCCAAAAAGACAACTTGATTCGACCAAAACTCACATTTTGACAGCTTGGCATACAATTTCTCATTTCTTAAAGTTCTCAATACATTTCTTGAATGTTCAGCATGATCAATCCTATTATTTGAATATATCAAAATGTCATCAATAAAAATGATCACAAACTGGTCAAGGTACTTCTGAAACACACGGTTCATTAGACCCATAAAAACTGCTGGAGCATTTGTAAGACCAAACGGCATGACAATAAATTCATAATGTCCATACCTGGTTCTAAACGCAGTCTTTGGTATATCAATCTCTTTGACTCTCAACTGATGATATCCAGATCTCAGATCTATCTTAGAATAGACAGAAGAACCCTGCAACTGATCAAATAAATCATCGATACGAGGTAATGGGTATTTGTTCTTTACCGTTGCTTTGTTCAGTTGCCGGTAGTCAATACAAAGTGTGGGGACCCGGGCTCTAACTCGATTATCTTTGGGATTAATTGGATCTTTGCTAGAAAATGTGGGTCAAAATTTTGCTTTTAACATTTATTCAGATATATATGAACAAGCACAAGACATCATATAAAATACTGTCATCTTATTTAGCTGCAAATAACATTCTCATGTTCAACTACAATTAACATACTAGTGTTTAGAAATTCAGTACATGTCTAGTAAAAACAACTAGTGATCTTCTACGCCCGTGATCTCCACGCTATCTCGATCTCTCATCCTCTGCGTGACCCTGATCCTGCCCCACCTGTTGTTATGCACACATACAGACACAACAACAGCCGGAAACTCCGGTGAGAACAAATCCCAGTATAAAACATGTATACATGCATGTCATGCAATAAATACAAAATCATAACACATAAATCAGTAATTATGACACACTAGTGAATACAGATAAAACTCTTCGACTCTTATTCTTTAACTCGACTCATATCTAAGTCTAGGGATCCCGGTGTGAATAAGACGTAACAAGTCTCCCACCTACTCT
>NC_133312.1:12396422-12459296 GCF_012295235.1 Primulina huaijiensis
TCAAGCACTTAGACACAAACTCTGCAATATCTGTCTTCATCTGTTTCCACCAGAATTGTGTCTTCAGATCATTGTACATCTTCCTGCCACCAGGATGAATACTGAACCGACTACAGTGTGCTTCTGACAGTATCTGTTGTTTCAACTCTGAAACCTCTGGCACTACAAGACGGTTATTCACATACAACACATGATCACGTACCTGATACTCAGAAATATGTCCTAATCTGACCATATCAATAGACTTCTGAACACTCTGATAGTTTCTTTGTGCCTCTTTGATGCGAACAATCAAATCTGGTTCACACTGAATATTGGCAAGTCGCAACGGTCTACTATCTGTATCAAATTCTAATCCAGACAAACAGCAATCTTCAACTAAATTCGAAACACCTATCGTCGATAAGGATAGGGAACATACCTTTCGACTCAAGGCATCCGCTGCTGCATTTGACTTCCCTGGATAGTACTTGATCTCGCAATCAAAGTCTTTCAGTAGGTCAAGCCATCTACGCTGTCTCATATTCAATTCTGACTGAGAAAACAGATATTTCAAGCTCTTGTGATCAGAGTAGATCCCAAATTTCTCGCCATACAAATAGTGTTGCCATATCTTTAGTGCAAATACGATAGCCGCCAATTCCAGATCATGAATTGGGTATCGAGTCTCGTGTGGCTTCAACTGTCTCGAAGCATAGGCAATAACATGCTGTCGCTGCATAGGAACACATCCTAACCATCTGTGTGATGCATCACAATATACAACGAAATCATCTGTACCTGAAGGTATCGTCAACACTGGAGCACTGGTTAGTCGTCTCTTCAACTCTAAGAAGCTAGACTCACAATCCTCAGACCACACAAATGGAGTATTTTTTTGTGTCAACTGGGTAATCGGTTTCGCAATACTGGAGAAATCTTTAATAAATCGTCGATAGTATCCTGCTAAACCCATGAAACCGCGTATCTCTGGCACAGAAGTCGGTCTCGGCCAACTGATCACAGCTACCACTTTACTCGGATCAACAGAAATACCGTCTCCAGATATGATATGACCCAAGAAGACAACCTGTCTCAGCCAAAACTCACACTTTGACAATTTAGCATACAGTTACTCATTTCTTAACGTCTGCAACACAATTCTCAAATGCTCAGCATGATCAGTCTCATTTCTTGAGTAGACCAAAATATCATCTATAAAAACAATCACAAACTCATCCAAATACCTCTGAAAGACACGGTTCATCAGACTCATAAACACTGCTGGCGCATTCGTTAAACCAAAAGGCATGACAATAAACTCATAATGTCCATACCTGGTTCGGAATGCTGTCTTCGGTATATCAGCATCTTTAACTCTCAGCTGGTGATATCCAGATCTCAGATCGATCTTGGAATAGACAGAGGATCCTTGCAACTGATCAAACAAATCGTCGATACGAGGCAATGGGTACTTGTTCTTTACTGTTGCCTTGTTCAGTTGCCGGTAATCGATACACAATCTCATCGAACCGTCTTTCTTTCGCACGAATAGCACTGGTGCGCCCCAAGGAGATACACTCGGTCTGATATATCCCTTGGCCAGCAAATCTTCAAGCTGTTCTTTCAATTCTTTCAACTCTATCGGTGCCATTCTATAAGGAGCTCGAGAAATAGGAACCGTACCTGGTACTAGGTCGATGCTAAAATCTACCTCTCTGACTGGAGGCAATCCCGGAATCTCATCGGGGAACACATCTGCAAACTCGCAAACCACTGGCAGATCTGCCAATGCTGGGCTCGATTTCAGTAAATCTACTGAATAGACAAGGAACCCCTCTGCTCCTTTCTGTAGTAATCGAGTCATAGACAATACTGAAATCAAAGGAATCTTAGCTCTAGACCCTTTGCCGTAGAACTTCCACTCTTCAGCCATCTCTGGTCTGAATCTAACAATCTTGTGGAAACAGTCTACTGTCGCTCTGTACTTGGTTAGCATGTCGATACCAATAATGCAATCAAAATCAGATAACCCAAGTACAATACAGTCTAAATCTATCTCATGCCCATCATACTGTAGTAAACATGATCTAACAGATGTCACTGATATCAACCCTGTCCCCAAAGGAGAAGAGATAGACACTACAGTAGACAACGACTCAATAGGCAATGCATGTGTCAATGCAAAATGCTCAGATAAGAATGTATGTGATGCACCTGTGTCTATCAGAACATAAGCAGGATAACCGCAAAGCGAACAATTACCTGCTATCACGTCATCAGGGGCATCCTGAGCCTGCTCTTCTGTCAGTGCAAACACTCGAGCCTGCTGTCTAGGAGGTTGGCTCACTGTCTGGCTACCTCGAGCTCTGGGCTATGTTGATGTAGGGGCTGGCTGGAATGAATGAACAGATGACGCCTGCCTCTCTGGCTGAGCTACAGAGCTAGATGCTCCTACACTCTGAGGCTGCTGTGTACCTCTCTATGGACAGACCCTGGCGAAGTGGCCCTGCTGTCTGCAAATGTTGCAGCGACCCATCACGCCCTGACACTGTTCGGTGGCATGTCTACCTCCACAAGAACTACAGTAAACCCCTGTATACTCTGATCTCTGGCCCGACCCTGTCTGTCTCGGCCCACTGGAGCTCGACGAACTGCTCCCTGATTTCTTGAACTGCTTCCCCTTCACTTTCAAACTGTCTTTTCTCCCGCTGCTGCTACCACCACTCTCGAATCTGGGAGGTGGTTGCTGATATTGACCCGAGGGCTGGGGTGGTCTAGGAGTCTGAGTGGTATAAGAAGTGCTTCGTTGCCTAAGCAACCCGGCTTCTGCTCCCTTCGCCCTGTTCAAGGCATCAGAAAAATTGTTGGGTCGTCCCGTGTTCACCAAGGTGAATATCTCAGGATTCAGGCCATTGATAAAGTGATCCGCAACGGCCTCGTCATTCCCAGCAATGTGGGGAGCAAATCGGAGCAAGGTGGAGAACTTAGCGACATATTCTTCGATTTTCAGCTGTCCCTGTCTCAGGTTGGCAAATTCAGCACCTTTGTCCTTTCGGTAAGAGACGGGAAAGAATCGCTGATAGAACTCTGTCTTTAACACCTTCCAAGTGACCTCTGTACCACGATGCTCCAAGGCTCTCTTTGTGGTAAGCCACCAATTCTTGGCAACTTCTTGCAGTTGATGCCCAATCAGTTTAACTCGTCGTTCATCGGTGTAGTCAAGAGAGTCAAATAACATCTCGATGTCATCTAACCAGTTTTCACACTCAACTGAATTCTCTGTGCCCTTCAGTGTAGGTGGTCGGAACGACTGAAACCGCTTTAACAAGGTCTCCATCGGTGTAGCGGTCACATCCATCGGATCATTGGAAGTACTGCCCTGTTATGGTGCCCGACCTGCTACTGGTTGCGGTACTCGTCGAGGAGGCATATCTGATTATCAAACGGATTAGTACACAATCTATACAATCTGTCTCAGCCCTCCTCTGATCATATACCTCTGATACAGAATCGGTTCTGATTCAGTCCTTGCAATTACATGCTGTAATCAACTCAAATAACAAGACAACATGTAATAGGGAAAGCAATAAATCATGCTAGCACAACAAAGCAAGGAGGACGACTCAATCTATCCCGTTCATTCTATTCTATCTCAGTCTAAAGGATCTATGGCTCTGATACCACCTGTTGTGGGGACCCGGGCTCTAACTCGATTATCTTTGGGATTAATTGGATCTTTGATAGAAAATGTGGGTCAAAATTTTGCTTTTAACATTTATTCAGATGTATATGAACAAGCACAAGACATCATATAAAATAATGTCATCTTATTTAGCTGCAAATAACATTCCCATGTTCAACTACAATTAACAAACTAGTGTTTAGAAATTCTGTACATGTCTAGTAAAAACAACTAGTGATCTTCTACGCCCGTGATCTCCACGCTATCTCGATCTCTCATTCTCTGCGTGACCCTGATCCTGCCCCACCTGTTGTTATGCACACATACAGACACAACAACTGCCGGAAACTCCGGTGAGAACAAATCCCAGTATAAAACATGTATACATGCATGTCATGCAATAAATACAAAATCATAACACATAAATCAGTAATTATGACACACTAGTGAATATAAATCTATAAACAAAGCATCAACATATAAAAGATAACAATCTAGTATGTGATTTTGGGAAACTCAAATCAGATCTAATTCGAGTTATGTCTTCCCGAATCAACATGAATTATACCTTTCGTTGCACAGACTTTGTCGTAGTCGAAGTCTCGATGTCGAATCTTGTCAATATAAATCTGAAATGGCAATGTCAAATATCAAAAGATCAATCTCCAACTCTAACCAATACTAGTGCGGTTCAATATCAAATCTTGATACAATTCGACGGCATAACGGCGTAATCTTGCGATACCGATCAACTCAACAACAATCGATACTGAATCACAAAGCATAATCAATATCATAAACATTTCAAACTCTGAAAATCGGCATACTTTCCACTCAATACATGCTGGAATTTCATACAAATTGCATACGACATCCGATAATCGATCCGTTTACGGCGTTATGATCTCTAGTTACTCAAGAGCATATATTTCTAATAAAATCACAATTCCTCCAACATATAGATTTCGAAACATGCTGGAAATGAGTAATACTTACATCCTTTTGAAGCTAGTGATGCAAGGAGCAATAATCTAAGCTCGATTTCAATTTCGGTTGGTTGGATTTTGCACAATCACAAATCCAAGGTGAAATGAAGCTTTAGCTATGGAGGTTTCTCTCTCACTTTCTGGCTGCAAATCTAGAAGGAATGAGACTAAGGACACATTATATATGCATGGTTAGGACACATGTTTTATTTTTCACTCAACACGTCGCACCGCGGGTGCGGTAGCTTTTCACCGCGGGTGCGCTCAGGCTACGGCATTCCATCCAAAATTCTGGACTCGACGACCGCGGGTGCGCTCACTTTTAACCGCGGGTGCGGTGATCCTACTGTAATTCTTCACATTTCATGAGTTACAACCGCGGGTGCGGTATGTCTTGGACCGCGGTTGCGGTCTCTCTTTTAGTCAAAACTCTACTTTCTGCCCTTACACCGCGGGTGCGGTAGAAACTGGGGCGCGGTTGCGGTCTATTCTTCAAGCAACACTTCATCATTTCATTTTATCCACCTAAAATCTAGGGCATTACACAAAGTCTCATTGAACCATCTTTCTTTCGAACAAACAGTACGGGAGCGCCCCAAAGAGACACACTCGGTCTGATGTATCCCTTGGCTAATAGATCTTCTAACTGAGTTTTTAATTCTTTCAATTCGATTGGCGCCATTCGGTACGGAGCTCAAGAAATCGGAACTGTACCTGGAATAAGCTCAATGCTAAACTCTATCTCTCGGGCTGGAGGTAACATTGGAATCTTGTCTGGGAACACATCAGCAAATTCACATACCATTGGCAATTCTGCCAAGGTAGGGCTCGATTTCAGTAAATCTACTGTTTACACATGGAATCCCTCTGCTCCTTTGTGTAATAATCGAGTCATAGATAATACAGATATTAAAGGAATCCGAGATCTGGAACCTTTACAGTAGAATTTCCACTCATCAGCCATCTCAGGTCTGAATCTGACAATCTTGTGAAAATAATCAACGGTAGCTCTGTACTTGGTCAACATATCGATACAGATAATACAGTCAAAGTCAGACAATCCAAGTACAATACAGTCCAACTCAATTTCATTACCCTCAAACTGTAACATAAAATTTCTAACCGAAATCACTGATATCAAACCACTCCCCAAAGGAGAAGAAACAGAGACGACAGTAGATAATGACTCGACAGGCAATGCATGTATCAATGCAAATCGTTTGGAAATACATATATGGGAGGCACCAGTATCTATCAATACATAAGCAGGGTAATCACAAACAAAACAGTTACCTGCTATAACATCATCAGGTGCGTCCTGGGCCTGTTTCTCATTCAATGCAAAAACTCGGGCCTGCTGTCTCGGAGGTTGGCTAACCGTCTGGCTTCCTCTGGGACTCGACTGGTACTGTGCAGGTACTGGCTGAAAAGAGTGTACAGAAGATGTCTGTTTCTCCACCTGAGTTACTGGACCAGATGATCCCATACTTTGAGCTCGTTGTGCACCTCTCTGTGGACAGACTTTGGCGAAATGTCCCTGCTGTCTGCAAATGTTGCATATACCTACCAGCCACTCCATAGCACTGTTCTGTGGGATGTCTTCCACCGCAAGTAGTGCAATACACACCTGTGTAACTCTGGCTAGGACCCCTCTATCTCGAGCCACTGGAGCTGGATGAACTGCTGCCAGATCTCTTGAACTGTTTCCCTCTGGCTTTCAACAAATCTTTCTTACCAATGCTGCTACCGCCACTCTCAAATCTAGGAGGAGGTTGTGGAAACTGTGCGGTCGGCTGTGGAGATCTCGGGGCCTGAACAATATACGATGCTCCTCGATGTTTAATCAAGCCAGGTTCAGCACCTTTCGCGCTGTTCAAAGCATCAGTATAGTTGTTTGGTCGCCCCATGTGGAGACCCGCACGCTAATCATGTTCTTAATCATCATTGGGACTATTTAATCAATTATAAAACAGGGTCTAAAATTTTTTTTTAAAATGCGGAACGTAATGAAATAAAACATATATACATCGCAGTATAAAAGTATAAGTCCTATATCACATACATTTATTCAACTAAAGTTTAACAGCTAATATCAAGTGTCCAACCCTATCTCTAATCCAAGTCTGGAGCCTCCACTCTAATCACGATCTCTCTTCATCTCCTCAACCCTGAACCTGTCCCACCTGTTGTCATGCACACATACAAACACGGCAACAGCCGGATAATTCAGGTGAGAATATAATCCAAGTATAAATCAACGAAACATGCAATCATATAAACAAATATAAAGCATGTAACAGATAACAGCAATATGTATCAAAATCTGAAACATAATCAATATCAGACTGTCGACAATGCTCGTAACTTTACAATTCAGACTAGACTCAATCCTAGCCTAGGGATCCCGGTTTCCAGAAGTTGGCATTCCATATCGATCACCAGTAATAGAAGAAATTCCGATTCTATCCACATCGATATGGTATCGATCACTAGTAATAGAAGAAGCTCTGATTCTATCCACATCGATATAGTATCGATCACCAGTAGTAGAAGAAACTCCGATTCTATCCTCATCGATATGATATTGATCATCAGTAATAGAAGAAGTTACGATTCTATCCACATCGATATGGTACCGATCACCAGTAATAGAAGAAGCTACAATTCTATCCACATCGATAGCCAAATCATCCGGTGACAGACTTTGGCACTTTCGCCAATACACTATCTTGTGACATCGTGCAATGTGCCCGTGGCGATCCCGCCACTATCAGGCACTTCTGTCACAAGATTACTCGTCTAATACCTGCTATCTATAAATCAAGAGAACAAGTACATCAATCAAATCCATGCAAATATCAATGCAATAAAGTAAAGTATGTGATTTAGGGAAACTCAAGTCTAAACCGACTCAAGTCGATCTCCCAATACCACATTGACTTATACCTTCCGTTTGTAGTGTAATGCCTGAGATTTTATCACGGTAATCTGAGATTGATTAATTTATAAATTGATCGGATGATAGACGGACCACTTCGAGGAATGAATTGGAATGACATAAGTTGAGTAAGGTGTGAGACCCGAAGGTCTCGCGCATATGCGCGACGAGGTAGCGCGCATATGCGCGAGCTGTGCGAGAAGCTTCTTGCGCGGATAAAACTTTGCGCGCACATGCGCGGCTTGAGGGCGCGCATATGCGCGAGGAGGTGCATTGCCATATACCGAGTCCAGAGAATGTGGCGCATATGCGCCAAGAGTTGGCGCGCATATGCGCGGGGTATTCGGTAGCCAAATGTGAATTCCAGAGAATATCGTGCACATGCGCGGAAGAAATGCGCGCATATGCGCGAGCTGCCGAGAAGGAAAATGCCGGGACAGTATGGCGCATATGCGCGAGAGGCAGAATGGCAAGATGTCGGGCAGAAACTCCGGCGCATATGCGCGGGTCTTGGAGGCGCATATGCGCGCGGCATGCAGAATGAAAATAAGCCACTTGCCCTCACCATACGTTGATATATATATATTTATATATCTTACCTTCCTTCAAAATGAAATGAAGGAATCGAGAAAAGCCTCTGGAGAAGTGTGAAAAATCCACTACGCCTTTTTAAAATTGTGATTGTGGAAAAGCCACCCGTCCGATTTGCAATCCGACTTCAGTACTGTGTTCCTATCGACGCAGGCTACAACTGGATGTAAGTTTTACTAGGTTTTGATATGTCTTGAAATTATGATATTGCCAGAACCGGATATAATTCATGTATGATGTTCTTGACATGTTAGAAATCGTAAAATCGAAGTCAGATCGAAGAACAGATTGATTATGGAATTGTTATGTTTTTCAGATTATATTGATTTAAATTGAATAGATTTGGATGATGGATTGATTACAGATTGTATTGGATATGGGTTATGATTGGTAATTGATATCTGTTGATATGGTAGTGACGGGAATATAGGGATGCTACCGTTATGCCGTTGATTTTGAATTAAATTCAGATTGATCAGATTCGGTATTGAATTGTGAATGGAATCTTGATATTGCTATTGTTGATATGTCATTTCAGATTGACAGAGACAGTCTTGAATTCAGAACTTCCGTTTCTTAAGACCGAAACTATAAACGAAAGGTATAAGTCAATGTGGTATTGGGAGATCGACACAAGTAGGATATACTTGTGTTTCCCTAAATCACATACTTATTTTTATTGTGTGTATTGATTTGAATTGATATGCGTGTTCTATTGATTTATAGAAAGCATGTATTAGACGAGTATTAGACGAGTGATCTTGTGACAGTAGTGCCGAATAGTGATGGAATCGTCACTGGCACATTGCACATTGTCACAGGATAGTATATTGATGAAAATGCCATAGTCTGTGATGGAGAGGTCAAGACACCGGATGTTTGGTTATATCGAAGTGGATAGAATTGGAGTTTCTTCTATTACTGATATTCGATATAGGAATACCAACGTCTGGAAACCGGGATCCCTAGACTAGGAATGAGTCTAGTCTGAGACATGGAGTCATGAGTTGATTGACGATTTTATATTGGTTATGTTTCAGATTTTGATACATGTTACTAATATCTGTTACATGCTTTTACATTGTTTATATGATTGCATGTTTCGTTGATATATACTGGGATATATTTCTCACCGGAGTTATCCAGCTGTTGTCGTGTTTGTATGTGTGCATGGCAACAGGTGGGACAGGATCAGGGTCGAGGAGATGAAGAGAGATTGTGATTAGAGTGGAGACTACAGACTTTGATTTGAGATAGGGTTTGGACACTTGATATTTAGTTGTTAAACCTTAGTTTGAATGATTGTATATAGTACAAGACTTGTACTTTAATACTGACATATATATTAGATTGAATACCATTACGTTCCGCAATTAAAAAAAAAATTTAGACCCTGTTGATTATAATTGATTAAATTATCCCACTGATGATTAAGAACATGATTAGCGTCCGGATCCCCACATGTAGTCTCGGTCTGAAGCAATATAAGTTCTTAACTCAAGACTGTCTCTGTAAATCTGAAACGATATATCGAGAATCATAATATCAATATTCCATTCTCAATTCAACACTGAATCTGATTAATCTTGATTTAATTCAAAATCCACGGCATAACGGTAAAATCTCAATATCCCCGTCACTACAACATTACCAGTTAACAGTTACAATCCATAACCAATATCTAATACAATCTATAATCCAGTCACTATTCAAATCTGTCCGGTATAAATCAATATACCCTGAAAATTCATAACAATTCCATAATCAGTCCGTTTCTCAATCTGACTTTGATTCTACGATGTCTAACATGCCAAGAACATTATATATGAATCCTATCCAATTCTGACAATAGCATAATTTCAAAACATATCAAAACGTAGCAAAACTTACGTCCAGTTGTAGTCTACGTCGATAGGAACACAGTACCAAACTCAGATTGGAAATCAGACGGTCGGATCTTGTGCAATCTAATTTCTAATATAAGATGAAGCTTGAGGGTTTCTCTAGAGATTCTCGATTCCTTCTTGCTGCCAAGCTGAAGAAATGAAACCATGTACATATATATATCCAACTTGCATGCCAACGAAACGTGGCTCATTTTCACACATTTCAGTCGGCTCTCGGGCGGTCAAAGACTACCGCTCGGGGGCGGAGGGTTCTTTCCGAGCTCTTGCTTGTTATCCACGGGCGCTCGGGCAGTCAAAAACTACCGCTCGGGCGCCAGACGTTCTGTCCAAAGACAAGGTTTGTGGTGCATTGGCGCTCGGGCGGTCATCTTCTACCGCTCGGGCGCCAGATGTTCTGTCCAACATCTTGGCTTGTATTGCACCGACGTCCGGCTTCTCCACTTGAGCTCCTACCAACTCAATATTGTTAATTAACCCACTTCTAATTACAGTACTAAAATCTCGGGCATTACACCCCATATTCACCAATGTAAAAATGTCAGGATTTAAACCGTTGATAAACTGATCAGCCACGGCTTCATCATTCTCGGCCACGTGTGGAGCAAAACATAGCAACGTAGAAAACTTAGCAACATACTCTTCAATGTTCAGCTGCCCTTGTCTCAAGTTTGCAAATTCTGCACCCTTGTCCTTTCGGTATGACACTGGGAAAAAACGCTGATAAAACTCAGTTTTAAACACTTTCCAAGTAATTTCTGTACCTCTCTGTTCCAACGCTCTCTTGGTTGTAATCCACCAATTCTTTGCAACTTCTTGTAGTTGATGCCCAATCAATTTAACTCTTTGTTCATCGGTATAGTCAAGGTACTCAAATAACATCTCGATGTCATCTAACCAGCTTTCGCAATCAATAGCACTCTCAGTACCTTTCAGTGTCGGCGGTTGAAGGATTGAAACCGTTTCAGTAGTGTCTCCATCGGTGTTGCAGTAACATCCATAGGATCATTCGAAGTACTGCCCTGTTCTGGCACCGGACGCACAGGCACTACTGCTCTTCGAGGAGACAAATATGATTATCAAACGGATTAGTACACAATCTATACAATCTGTCTCAGTCCTCCTCTGATCATAGACCTCTGATCCAAAATCGGTTCTGATTCATTTCGTTCTTAATACATGTCGTGGAAATTTTACGGTAAGGGTTCTAGATCTAGAATTCCTTTGATATCTGTTATGTCTATGACTCGATTGTTACAGAAAGGAGCAGAGGGGTTCCTTGTCTATTCAATTGATTTACTGAAATCGAGTCCATCATTGGCGGATCTGCCTGTGGTGTGTGAATTTGCTGATGTCTTCCCAAATGAGATTCCGGGCTTGCCTCCGATTCGAGAGATAGATTTCAGCATTGAATTGGTACCAGGTACAGTTCCGATTTCCAAAGCTCCGTACAGAATGGCACCTATTTAATTGAAAGAGTTGAAGGAGCAGTTAGAACATTTACTGGCCAAGGGATACATTAGACTGAGTGTTTCTCCTTGGGGTGCTCCAGTGTTGTTTGTGAGGAAGAAGGATGGGTCAATGAGACTTTGCATTGACTATCGGCAACTGAACAAGGCTACGGTAAAGAATAAATATCCTTTAGCACGCGTTATGTCGCTCCGAGTCCAAGACCACTACAGCCCTCTTTTCAACCCCCTCCCAGATTCGAGAGCAGTGGTAGTAGCAGCGGGAGAAAAGACCAGTTGAAAGCAAAAGGCAAACAGTTCAAGAGACCAGGGGGCAGTTCGTCGAGCTCCAGTGGGTCACGACAGAGAGGTCCTGGCCAGAGTACAGAGTATACAGGTGTGTATTGCAGTTCTTGTGGAGGCAGACATGCTACCGATCAGTGTCAGGGTGTGATGGGTCGCTGCAATATCTGCAGACAGCAAGGACACTTCGCCAAGGTTTGTCCACAAAAAGGGGTACAACAAGCTCAGAGTGTAGGAGCATCTGGTTCCGTAAATCAGCCTGAGAGGCAAGCTTCATCTGTTCATTCCTTTCAGCCAACCCCTACACGGACCCAGCCCCGAGCCAGAGGTAGCCAGACAGTGAGCCAGCCTTCCAGATAGCAGGCTCAGGTGTTTGCACTGACAGAGGAGTAGGCCCAAGATGCACCAGACGATGTTGTCACCAGGTAACTGTTTTCTTTGAGGTTATCCTGCCTATGTTCTGATAGATACGGGTGCATCTCATACATTCATATCAGAACGTTTTGCATTGACACATGCATTGCCTGTTGAGTCATTATCTGTCGTAGTGTCTGTTACTTCTCCGTTGGGAAGTGGTCTTATATCCGTGACTTCAGTTAGACATAGTATGCTCCAGTTCGAAGGTCACGAGATTGAGTTAGACTGTGTTGTGCTAGGGCTATCCGTGACTTCAGTTAGACATTGTATGCTCCAGTTCGAAGGTCACGAGATTGAGTTAAACTGTGTTGTGCTAGGGCTATCTGATTTTGATTGTATTGTCGGTATTGATATGTTAGCAAAGTACCGAGCCACTGTAGATTGTTTCCAGAAGATTGTCAGGTTCAGACCAGAGATGGCTGACGAATGGAAATTCTACGGTAAGGGTTCCAGATCTCGGATTCCCTTAGTATCTGTTTTGACGATGACACGATTGTTACAGAAAGGAGCAGAAGGGTTCCTTGTCTATTCAGTAGCTCTACTGAAATCGAGCCCGTCATTGGCAGATCTGCCAGTGGTACGTGAGTTTGCCGACGTATTCCCCGAGGAGATTCCAGGGTTACCTCCAGCTCGAGAGGTAGATTTTGGTATCGATCTCATTCCAGGTACTGTTCCTATATCCCGAGCTCTGTACAGAATGGCACCTATTGAACTGAAAGAACTGAAAACACAACTAGAAGATCTTCTAGGCAAGGGATATATCAGACCGAGTGTATCTCCTTGGGGTGCACCAATACTGTGTGTCCGGAAGAAAGATGGTTCCATGCGACTGTGCATTGATTATCGACAACTGAACAAGGCGACGGTAAAGAACAAATACCCATTGCCTCGTATCGACGATTTATTTGATCAGTTGCAGGGTTCTTCAGTATATTTCAAGATCGATCTGAGATCTGGATATCACCAACACCGAGTCAGAGATGCAGACATACCAAAGACAGCATTCCGAACCAGGTATGGACATTATGAGTTTATTGTCATGCCTTTCGTTTTGACGAATGCTCCATCGGTGTTTATGGGACTGATGAATTGTGTCTTTCAGAAGTATCTAGATGAGTTTGTTATTGTTTTTATTGATGATATTTTGGTATATTCCAAGAATATGGTTGAGCATGACGAACACTTAAGAATTGTGTTGCAGACGCTGAGAATTGAGAAATTACATGCTAAACTGTCAAAATGCGAGTTTTGGTTGAGACAGGTTGTGTTTTTGGGGCATATCGTATCTGGAGACGGTATTTCTGTTGATCCGAGCAAGGTCGAGGCAGTTATTAGCTGGCCTAGACTGACTTCTATGCCAGAGATACGCAGTTTCATGGGTCTAGCAGGGTATTATCGACGATTCATCAAAGATTTCTCCAGTATCGCGAAGCCGATTACCCAGTTGACACAAAAGAATGCGCCATTTGTGTGGTCTGAATCTTGTGAGTCTAGCTTCTTGGAGTTGAAGAAACGATTGACCAGTGCTCCAGTATTGACGATACCTTCAGGTACGGGTGATTTCGTTGTATATTGTGATGCATCTCACAAAGGGTTAGGAGGTATTCGTATGCAACGAGGACATTTGATAGCATATGCCTCGAGACAGTTGAAGCCACACGAGACTCGGTACCCTATTCATGGTCTTGAATTGGCGGCTATTGTGTTTGCACTGAAGATTTGGCGACACTATCTTTATGGCAAGAAGTTTGAAATATATTCTGATCACAAAAGCCTGAAGTATCTGTTTGCTCAGTCAGAGTTGAACATGAGACAGCGTAGATGGCTCGATTTATTGAAAGATTTTGATTGCGAAATCAAGTACTATCCAGGGAAGTCTAATGCAGCAGCGGATGCCTTGAGTCGAAAGGTATGTGCCTTATCCTTATCGACGATAGGTGTTTCTAATTTGATTAAGGATTGCTGTTGGTCTGGACTAGCATTTGATACAGATAGTAGACCATTGCGACTTGCTACGATTCAAATAGAACCAGATTTAATTTTTCGCATAAAAGAAGCACATAAAAATGATCAGAATGTTCAGAAGTCGATTGAGATGGTCAGATCAGGACATCAATCAGAATATCAGGTACGTGATCATGTTCTGTATGTGAATAACCGTCTTGTAGTGCCAGATATTTCAGATTTGAAACAACAGATTCTATCAGAAGCGCACTGTAGTCGGTTCAGTATTCATCCTGGTGGCAGAAAGATGTACAACGATCTAGAGACACAGTTTTGGTGGAAAAATATGAAATCAGACATTGCAGAGTTTGTGTCGAAATGTTTGAATTGGCAACAGGTGAAGGCCGAGAGAAAGAAGCCCGGAGGTTTACTTCAGAGTTTATCTATTCCTGAATGGAAATGGGATCACATTTCCATGGACTTTGTTACGAAGTTACCACGATCATCCCGTGGTTGTGATGCGATTTGGGTTGTAATAGACAGATTGACCAAATCAGCATGTTTTATTCCATACAGAATGACGTATCGATATGATCAGATGGCAGAGATATATGTCAGAGAGATAGTCAGATTGCATGGTGTGCCGAAGTCGATCGTATCAGATCGTGATCCACGATTCACTTCACACTTTTGGCACTAGTTGGCAAGATTCACTCCCTCTTTGTGAATTCTCGTACAACAACAGCTATCAAACGAGCATCAAGATGGCACCGTTTGAGGCTTTATATGGAAAGAAGTGCAGATCTCCACTGTATTGGGACGATATATCTGAGATACCAGAACTTGGGCCTGATATGCTTCGGGAAATGACTGAGAAAGTGAAGCTGATTCAGAAGAGAATGAAAACTGCACAGGACAAGCCAAGTATGCGAATGTACGTCATCGACCGTTAGTGTTTGAACAAGGAGATAGAGTATTTTTAAAGATTTCTCCGTTCAGAGGCATTGTCAGATTTGGCAAACGCGGGAAGTTATCTCCACGCTATATTGGGCCTTATGAGATCCTCGAGAAGATAGGAGATCGTGCCTATCGACTCGCCTTACCGCCTTCATTATCTGGGATACATGATGTTTTTCATGTATCATTATTGCGGAAATATATGCCAGATACTTCACATATAATCCAGCCAGACGAGGCCGAACTGGACGAGACGCTGAGTTATTTCGAGAAGCCAATTCAGATTCTTGATCGGAAAGAAAAGCAATTCAGAATGAAGACTATTCCACTTGTGAAGATTCAGTGGAGTCGTCACGGTAGTGAAGAAGCTACCTGGGAGACAGAGTCTGATATGCGGCAGAGATTCCCAGAATTATTGCACTGATGTGAGTTCTATTTAGCTTCTGTTACATTTCTTTCTGATATCTGAATTGATTGCCTGTAATTTCGGAGACGAAATCGAATCTTAGAGGGGGGGAGAAATGTAATGCCCGAGATTTTATATCATGTTAAGCTGAGATTATTGATTTTGAATTGATGTAATTATAGACGGACCATTCCGAGACTAGATTGGGCAAAGCATATGATTATGCAATTTTTTGATAGAACTATTGGCGCCCGAGCGGTAGAAAATGACCGCCCGAGCGCCAGTGTACAACACGTTAAGGTACCGTACAGAGTGTTCGGCGCCCGAGCGGTAATTTGTGACCGCCCGAGCGCCGCCTGATTTGTATAAAAATGAGCCACGTTTCACTTACATGCAACTTGATATATATACACAAGCTTCTTCATTCAGATTCATTTGGAAAGAAGGAAACGAGAAAGCTACGGAAATCCTTACGCCTTTTCATAGTTTAGATTTGTGATTGTGCAAGATCCGCCCGTCAGAATTTCGATCCGACTTCAGTACTGTGTTCCTATCGACGCAGGCTTTAACTGGACGTAAGTTTTACTACGATTTGAGATGATTTGAAATTATGGTATTGCCAGAATCTGATATGATTCCTATATAATTTTCTTGATATGTTAGACATCATATAATCGAAACCGGATTGAAGAACGGATACCGTATAGATTTGTTATGCATTTCAGAGTTGAATTGTTTGGGATTTTGGAGATGTTGGAACATATTATGATGGCTATGAGTTATGGTTGTTGATTTTTGATATTTGAATCAACTGGTATCGTGAGATTTCGCCGTTATGCCGTCGAAATGTACCGAGAGTGAATATTGATCTGTATGTGTACTCCTTTGAGTTAGAGGCTGATATGATACATTGTATATATATGTCTTTTAAGATTGGTATTGACAGATTGGATATCGAGATTTCAAGATTTCGACTTGGTAAAACCGAGACTACAACAAGAAAGGTATAATTCATGTTGATTCGGGAAGATACAACTCGAGTTAGATTTGATTCGAGTTTCCCAAAATCACATACTAGATTTCTATACCTTGCTATGCTTGTGCTTTATCTTGATTTATATACAAGCATTAAGATAGGAGAGTCATTGGAAGATTTGCAAAGTTCTAGATGTTCGGTGATATCGAAGCATAGGAGAAGATCAACTCCGATTGTAGATATTCGATACAGACAGGGCCGAAGTCTAGGAATAAGACGTACCGCCACCACGATCGGGAGAGTAGGTGGGAGACTTGTTACGTCTTATTCACACCGGGATCCCTAGACTTAGATATGAGTCGAGTCAAAGAATAAGAGTCGAAGAATTTTATCTGTATTCACTAATGAGTCATAATTAATGAGTCATGTGTTATGATTTTGTATTTAATTGCATGACATGCATGTATACATGTTTTATACTGGGATTTGTTATCACCGGAGTTTCCGGCTGTTGTTGTGTCTGTATGTGTGCATGACAACAGGTGGGACAAGATCAGGGTCACGCAGAGGATGAGAGATCGAGGTTAGAGTGGTGATTACGGGCATAGCAGAGGAACTAGTAGTGTTTACATTTGAGAAATAATGTGTAATAAACTCTAGTTGGTACGATTTGAATGGAACCACACGTGTATATACTTTTGTTAAAATAAAATAAAGATGTCGTTTGTGTATGATTTATATACAATTGTTTTTGATATTAAAAGTAAAATTTTGACCCACATTTTCTAGCAAAGATCCACTTAATCCCAAAGATAATTGAGTTAGAGCTCGGGTCCCCACAAATTCAAGAAGCAAGCCAAGACATAGGGCTACAACTTTCATGTTTACCCATTTTTCAAATTATGAAGAGAAGAGAAGTTTCTGGAGTGATCTTTAACGAAACTTTGCGCAGAGGCAGAATATGTGGTGCCCGAGCGGTAAGATCTTACCGCCCGAGTGCCCCTACACAAAAAATTCGGTAGTTTTACAGAATGTTCCGCGCCCGGGAGGTAGAAAATGTGTAACGCCCAGATTCAATGACTGTCCTCACTGTACCAATATGAGTCTTTCCGACGTGCTTATGTCCTCACTCACACGCTTATGTCCTCACTCACACGCATCCTAGGAAACTTCCCAGGAGGTCATCCATCCCAGAATTGTCCCAAGTCAAGCACGCTTAACTTTGGAGTTCTTATGTGATGAGCTACCGAAAAGAAGATGCATCTTATTGGTATGAGTAGTACATATCAAATCTTTTAAGTCTCTTCAACTGTACAGTCCATTGCATTGAACAGTTTCGGAATCCCCCTCCTTCCGATGTAAGATCAGTTCATTGATGTTCCCTCCGCCTAGAAGCCTGCCAGGAGCCGCTCATTGTCCGTGCAACCTCATGGCACCGGCGATCACCACCCACCCTCTTCGAGACAGGGCCTCACATGCCCACCATCTTCCGCTTGGTTCGTCCCCAAACCACACCATACTAGGAGAGGTAGGCTTTGATACCAACTCTTCACTGCTTACACTCCTCCCACCGCCGATCTTCCCAACCGCACTCAAGAAACCCACGCTACATCTCCTCGAAATTTCCATTCCCAACAACCACGATCGATGTTGCTCCTACAAACCCATCTTGACACTATTCTCAGCCTCTAAATCAACACATCATAGCAGACCCTTGCATCATATAAAAAAAACGTGAACAACACAAGAGAAAATGCAATGCCCATGTCAAACTTGTATAAACATGCACACACATGGTAGATCATGAAATTTGCGGACAAACATCTAAATAACAGCATAGTAATGGCGTGTATGAAGAGAAAACGACAGTACGTGCGTGCCTTGATGATGTAAAAACGTGAGGAGGAAGAAGAGAGGAGCGCCAGATAGCCTTGGGTGCAAGAATAAACAAAAACCGTGGCTTTAAATTGGTGTCTCCCTTTAATTTTCTGAAACCAAGGGTCCTAAATCTGAATGTGGTGTCGGTTGTTGTACATAATAGATGTATGGTGGCTCTAGTATCATAATTAAATGATTAATTAGTAGATAATGGACCCTATTTGTTTAATTATAAGTTTAAAAAAATATTTAAGCCCAATAAGATTAAAATTAGTCCCATTAAGTCCAAACACACTCCCGAAAAACATTTCGTGTCGGAAAGTTTTTGAAAATATTAGCCGAATCCTCAAAAAGTCCCCTAATTCGATAAAATTTACGTACCGTTAAAAATTAAAATCATAAGGGTAAAAATACCCAATAAATCCCAATTCTAGAAAAATACCTTTAAAAAGTCTTATATTAATTAGTAAAAATTAATCGTGTAAAAAAAAAAATTTCTTAAAAATTATCAGTTCTCCGTTCTTCTTTCGAGCGTGAAATAAAACTTAAAAATATTTAATGCATGGACCTTTAAAATTTAATGAAATAAATTCTATCATGCAATAATTATGCATAAAATACATAAAAATAAATAAACGCAAATTAATAAAATCAACATGCATTTTATGTTTTAAAAGAATTTAATAAAGAACCAAAGAAATTTAATAACTTGCATGCATATGGTTCACGTACCTTCAAATTTTTCGGGACGTTGCAATCTCCCCCCAAAAATTAGGGAACTCCAACACACATACCCGCTTAGTCCTAAGTTTCTTAATGACTTCCAAAAATTTCTCAAAACAAGGTGTCTATCTCACCTCTTACATGCATATATCAAATATCCTAATCATCACTCACACCCAACTTTCTAGAAATAATTAAATTCCAACAAGGGTATAATTTTAACTTTTAAGATCACGATTAATAATTATGATACATCAAACTTAAATTCCCAAAATTTTGTTAGCTCCATGTCTATTCTTATAACTGTTAGTATGTTTATTGATGAAAACATAGCACCATGTTTCATTGTTATGTATTAAATAAGAAAGGAACTCGTGAATATTGAAGATACGTGCTATGTCAGGAACATGAACATGAAAGAAAAGGAAATGATTGATTTTAATATGATATATGAGCTTGTTGACATCATGGGTGGTTTTAAGTCCACCAAACCTATTGGCCAATATATGTTCATGGGGCGTGGGGTTGCCAAAGGTTGCTCCCTGACATCCAACACAGTAGTACATGTCAACTAATGAGGCTCAAGTACAAAAATGAACTTGAATATACGCTATGATATGACATGCTTTAAAGATTCATTGTGGATCAAGACTTGATATGTATGTTCCTTCTATGCATATTGATACGTATAAATGCCAACTTATTCAGTTTTAAAAACTCACGTAGCTCATGTATTACAGGATCAGGTAATGAGGATACATAGGATGCCGGTTCGCCAATGGATTCTTGTGACGTGTCTTACCTCGACAAGAACCTGGACGTCTTATTGTATAGTTTCCGTATATGTACTATAGTAAATTTTATGCCAGGGTTAGAAACAAGTTCCACAATATGTAAGATGATACAATAAATGTTTATAAATGAAAATATGTTTATATGTGTGTATACATGTTGTTGCTTGAGTTTTTGGTTTAGACAACATGTAGGGACATCATACTAAAATTTTTATAAACTATTAAATTGGTATTCCTAATTTAAATTGCTTCATAATATAGATATATCATTCAAATTCTATTTTGATTATGGTAATCATGTCAAGTATGGTAGAAGGGTGTGACATTTTAAAGTATTATCAGAGCCCAAGGTTTTTCGACAGAGAAAAAACTGCACTTCATCCACATGGGGAACACGGCAAGTAAGTATCTGTATATCCCATAGTTTATGCTAAGTTATCAGCTTTTACGTATCCTACATGAAGGTTAATGTAATGCCCGAGATTTTAGTACTGTAATTAGAAGTAGGTTAATTAACAATATTGAGGTGGTAGGAGCTCAAGTGGAGAAGCCGGGCGTCGGTGCAATACAAGCCAAGATGTTGGACAGAACATCTGGCGCCCGAGCGGTAGAAGATGACCGCCCGAGCGCCAATGCACCACCAACCTTGTCTTTGGACAGAACGTCTGGCGCCCGAGCGGTAGTTTTGGACCGCCCGAGCGCCAGTGGATAACAAGCAAGAGCTCGGACAGAACCCTCCGCGCCCGAGCAGTAGTCTTTGACCGCCCGAGTGCCGACTGAAATGTGTGAAAATGAGCCACGTTTCGTTGGCATGCAAGTTGGATATATATATATGTAAATGGTTTCATTTCTTCAGCTTGGCAACAAGAAGGAATCGAGAATCTCTAGAGAAACCCTCAAGCTTCATCTTATATTAGAAATTGGATTGCACAAGATCCGACCGTCTGATTTCCAATCTGAGTTTGGTACTGTGTTCCTATCGACGTAGACTACAACTGGACGTAAGTTTTGCTACGTTTTGATATGTTTTGAAATTATGATATTGACAGAATTGGATAGGATTCATATATAATGTTCTTGGCATGTTAGACATCGTAGAATCGGAGTCAGATTGAGAAACGGACTGATTATGGAATTGTTATGAATTTTCAGGGTGTATTGATTTATACCGGACAGATTTGAATTGTGACTGGATTATAGATTGTATTGCATATTGGTTATGGATTGTAACTGTTATCTGGTAATGTTGTAGTGACTAGGATATTGAGATTTTACCGTTATGCCGTGGATTTTGAATTAAATCCAGAATAATCAGATTCAGTGTTGAATTGAGAATGGAATATTGATATTATGATTCTCGATATATCGTTTCGGATTTACAGAGACAGTCTTGAGTTCAGAACTGATATTGCTTCAGACCGAGACTACAAACGGAAGGTATAAGTCAATGTGGTATTGGGAGATCGACTTGAGTCGGTTTAGACTTGAGTTTCCCTAAATCACATACTTTACTTTATTGCATTGATATTTGCATGGATTTGATTGATGTACTTGTTCTCTTGATTTATAGTTAGCAGGTATTAGACGAGTAATCTTGTGACAGAAGTGCCTGATAGTGGCGGGATCGCCACGGGCACATTGCATGATGTCACAAGATAGTGTATTGGCGAAAGTGCCGAAGTCTGTCACCGGATGATTGGCTATCGATGTGGATAGAATTGTAGCTTCTTCTATTACTGGTGATCGATATGGAATGCCAACTTCTGGAAACCGGGATCCCTAGACAAGGATTGAGTCTAGTCTGAATAGTAAAGTTATGAGCATTGTCGACAGTCTGATATTGATTATGTATCAGATTTTGATACATATTGCTGTTATCTGTTACATGCTTTATATTTGTTTATATGATTGCATGTTTCGTTGATTTATACTGGGATTATATTCTCACCGGAATTATCCGGCTGTTTTCGTGTTTGTATGTGTGCATGACAACAGGTGTGACAGGTTCAGGGTTGAGGAGATGAAGAGAGATCGTGATTAGAGTGGAGGCTCCGGACTGGGATTAGAGATAGGGTTGGACACTTGATATTAGCTGTTAAACCTTAGTTGAATAAATGTATGTAATACAGGACTTGTACTTTTATACTGAGATGTATATACATTTTATTTCACTACGTTCCGCATTTTAAAAAAAAAATTTAGACCCAGTTTTATAATTGATTAAATAGTCCCAATGATGATTAAGAACATGATTAGCGTCCGGGTCCCCACAACAGGTGGTATCAGAGCGATAGATCCTTTAGATTGAGAAAGGAGCTAGTGAGCGGGGTAGAATGTGTGTTCTTTCCTACTTTTGATTGCTAGCATGATTTATTGCTTTATAATGCATGTTTATCTGTTTATCTGACTTGATTTGAAAACATGTGTTATTGAGAATGAATCAGCACCGATTCTGGATCAGCAGTAAGATGATCGGAGGAGGACTGAAACATATTTGTGTATTGGGATTACTAATCCTTTTGATTATCAGATATGCCTCCGAGAAGAGTACCTGAACAGGGGAGTACTTCAAATCCTCCAATGGACGTTACAGCCACTCCAATGGAGACATTTTTGAAAAGGTTTCAGTCATTCCATCCACCGACTTTGAAGGGTACGGAGAATTCCGTGGAGTGTGAGAGTTGGTTGGACGATATTGAAATGATGTTCGAGTCTTTAGAGTATATTGATGAGCGGAGGGTGAAATTGATAGGACACCAGTTACACGACGTTGCTAAAAACTGGGTGCATCACAACAAAACGGGCATTGGAACACCGAGGTACAGTTATTACCTGGAATGTGTTTAGAACTGAATTTTATCAAAGGCTCTTTCCAGTGTTGTACCGGAAGGACAAGGGAGCCGAGTACGCAAACTTGAGACAGAGCCAGCTAAATATTGAGGAATATGTGGCCAAATTCTCTACACTGCTCCGATTTGCTCCCCACGTAGCTGAACATGATGAGGCCGTTGCGGACCAGTTCATAAATGGCCTAAATCCTGAAATCTTTACCTTGGGGAATACTGGGAGGCCAAACAATTTCATTGATGCCTTGAACAGAGCCAAGGGAGCTGAAGCCGGTCTGATGAGATAGAAAGAGGTTTCGTTTGTGCCTTCAGCACCGAGATCACAGATGTCTCCACCATCTTCTCGATTTGAGAGCGGCAGTGGTAGTGGGAAGAAAGATTTCCTGAAAGCTAAGAGAAAGCAATTTTAGAAATCTGGAAGTAGCTCCTCCAGTTCGAGTGGCTCGAGACAGACTGGTCAAGGCCAGAGTTATACAGGACCTTACTGTAGCACTTGTAGAGGGAAGCATTCCACAGAGCAGTGCCGAAGAGTGTTCAGCAACTGCCGCATTTGTAAACAGCATGGACACTTTGCCCGAGTGTATCCACAGCAAGGTGCCCAGGGATCCCAGGCCGCTGAGTCATTTGTATCAGTGGCTCAGACAGGAAGACGATCTTCTGCCGTTCATTCCTTCAAGCCAGCACCGCCTACCTAGTCACATCCAAGGCCAGAAGGGAGCCAGACAGTGAGCCAGCCTCCTAGACAGCAGGCCCGAGTGTTCGCTTTGACTGAGGAACAGGCACAGGATGCACCTGACGATGTTGTTGCAGGTAACTGTTTTATTTCTGGTTATCCTGCATATGTATTGATTGATACTGGTGCATCACATACATTTATATCTGAGCGATTTGCTTTGATGCATTCTTTGCCTATTGAGTCATTGTCCGCGGTAGTGTCTGTCTCTTCTCCGTTGGGGAGAGGTTGGATATCAGTGAAGTCTGTTAGATCGTGTATACTGCAGTATGATGGGCATGAGATTGAGTTGGACTGTATTGTGCTTGGGTTATCTGATTTTGATTGTATTATCGGTATCGATATATTAACCAAGTACAGAGCTACAGTTGATTGTTTCCACAAGCTTGTTCGATTCAGACCTGAGATGGCTGAGGAGTGGAAAGTTTATGGTAAGGGTTCTCGTGCCAGAATTTCTTTGATATCTGCTATGAATATGACTCGATTGTTGCAGAAAGGAGCTAATGGATTCCTGGTTTATTCAGTTGATTTACTGAAATCGAGCTCATCATTGGCGGATTTGCCAGTGGTGTGCGAGTTTACTGATGTCTTACCAGATGAGATTCCTGGATTGCCTCTGATGAGAGAGATAGACTTCAGCATTGAGTTGAAGCCAGGTACAGTTCCGATTTCGAGGGCTCCATACCGAATGGCACCGATTGAGTTGAAAGAATTGAAAGAACAGTTGGAGGATTTACTGGCCAAGGGGTATATCAGAGCGAGTGTATCTCCTTGGGGTGCTCCAGTACTGTTCGTAAGAAAGAAAGATGGTTCGATGAGGCTTTGTATCGACTACTGGCAACTGATTAAGGCAACGGTAAAGAATAAATATCCCTTGCCTCGCATTGACGATTTGTTTGATAAGTTGCAGGGTTCTTCAGTGTATTCGAAGATCGATCTGAGGTCTGGATACCATCAACTGAGAGTCAGGGACTCTGATATCTCTAAGACAACATTCAGAACCAAGTATGGACATTCTGAATTTATTGTCATGCCGTTTGGTTTGACGAATGCACCAGCGGTATTTATGGGGTTGATGAACCGTATCTTTCAGAGATATTTGGATGATTTCGTTCTCATATTCATTGATGATATTTTGATTTATTCAAAGAATATGATTGAGCATGCTGGTCATCTGAGAACTGTGTTGAAAATTTTGAGGGCTGAGAAGTTAGATGCTAAACTGTCAAAATGTGAGTTTTGGTTGAGACAGGTAGTATTTCTTGGACATATTATATCCGGAGACGGGATATCTGTTGATCCCAGCAAATTTCGAAACAGTATTTTGTATGTGAACAATCGTATTGTTGTGCCGAATGTTTCAGAGTTGAGACAACGTATACTAGCAGAAGCGTACAACAGTCGTTTTAGCATTCATCCTGGTGGCAGGAAAATGTATGATGATCTGAAGACACGATATTGGTGGAAGCAAATGAAATCAGATGTTACTGAATTTGTGGCCAAATGTCTGAATTGCCAACAGGTGAAAGCTGAGAGGGAGAAACCAGGAGGATTTTTGTAGAGTTTGTCCATTCCTGAATGGAAATGGGATCACATTTCCATTGATTTTGTTACGCAGTTACCGAGATCCTCCAGAGGTTGTGATGCGATTTGGGTCGTGATTGATCGATTGACCAAATCTGCATGCTTTATTCCATATAAAATAACATACAGATATGACCAAATGGCCGAAATTTATGTCAGAGAAGTTATTAGATTGCACGGAGTGCCGAAGTCAATTGTTTCAGACCGCGATCCTCGGTTTACTTCGCACTTCTGGCAGAGTTTGCAGCAAGCTCTCGGTACGAAGTTACATCTGAGTACCGCATATCATCCACAGGCTGACGGACAGTCATAGCGGACGATTCAAACATTGGAAGATATGCTGAGAGCTGTAGTGCTCGATTTTAGCACTAATTGGCAAGATGCATTGCCTCTCTGTGAGTTTTCATACAACAATAGCTATCAAACGAGTATTGAGATGGCGTCTTTTGAAGCGTTGTATGGAAAGAAAAGCAGATCCCCTCTTTATTGGGATGATATCTCTGAAGTTCCGGAGACTGGACCTAATATGATCAGAGATATGACTGAAAAAGTAAAACTAATTCAGAAGAAAATGAAGGCAGCTCAGGACCGACAGGCCAAGTATGCCAATGTTCGACGATGACCGTTGGTATTTGAGGCAGGAGACAGGGTAGTCTTGAAGATTTCTCCTTTCAAGGGTGTTGTCCGATTTGGCAAGAAAGGGAAATTGTCTCCACGATACGTTGGACCATATGAGATTCTCGAAAAGATAGGAGATCGTGCCTATCGACTTGCATTACCGCCTTCATTATCAGGGATACATAATGTCTTTCATGTATCTAGGCTGCGGAAGTATATTTCTGATGCTTCACATATTATTCAGCCAGAAGAGGCCGAGCTTGACGAGACACTGAGTTACTTCGAAAAGCCAATACAAATTCTCGATCGTAAAGAAAAGCAGCTCAGAACAAAGACTATTCCACTTGTGAAAGTTCAGTGGAGTCGGCATGGCATCGAAGAAGCTACCTGGGAGACTGAGTCAGATATGAGGCAGAGATTCCCAGCGTTATTTCGATGATGTGAGTTTCCTATTTAGCTTTTGTTATACATTTCTTTCTGATATGATTTGATTGCCTGTGATTTCGGGGACGAACTCAGATCTTAGGGGGGAGAAATGTAATGCCCGAAATTTTAGTACTGTAATTAGAAGTGGGTTAATTAACAATATTGAGGTGGTAGGAGCTCAAGTGGAGAAGCCGGGCGTCGGTGCAATACAAGCCAAGATGTTGGACAGAACATCTGGCGCCCGAGCGGTAGAAGTTGACCGCCCGAGCGCCAATGCACCACCAACCTTGTCTTTGGACAGAACGTCTGGCGCCCGAGCGGTAGTTTTTGACCGCCCGAGCGCCAGTGGATAACAAGCAAGAGCTCGGACAGAACCCTCCGCGCCCGAGCGGTAGTCTTTGACAGCCCGAGCGCCGACTGAAATGTGTGAAAATGAGCCACGTTTCGTTGGCATGCAAGTTGGATATATATATGTAAATGGTTTCATTTCTTCAGCTTGGCAGCAAGAAGGAATCGAGAATCTAGAGAAACCCTCAAGCTTCATCTTATATAAGAAATTAGATTGCACAAGATCCGACCGTCCGATTTCCAATCTGAGTTTGGTACTGTGTTCCTATCGACGTATACTACAACTGGACGTAAGTTTTGCTACGTTTTGATATGTTTTGAAATTATGCTATTGTCAGAATTGGATAGGATTCATATATAATGTTCTTGGCATGTTAGACATCGTAGAATCGAAGTCAGATTGAGAAACGGACTGATTATGGAATTGTTATGAATTTTTAGTGTATATTGATTTATACCGGACAGATTTGAATTGTGACTGGATTATGGATTGTATTGGATATTGGTTATGGATTGTAACTGTTATCTGGTAATGTTGTAGTGACGGGAATATTGAGATTTTACTGTTATGCCGTGGATTTTGAATTGAATCCAGAATAATCAGATTCAGTGTTGAATTTAGAATGGAATATTGATATTATGATTCTCGATATATCGTTTCAGATTTACAGAGACAGTCTTGAGTTCAGAACTGATATTGCTTCAGACCGAGACTACAAACGGAAGGTATAAGTCAATGTGGTGTTGGGAGATCGACTTGAGTCGGTTTAGACTTGAGTTTCCCTAAATCACATACTTTACTTTATTGCATTGATATTTGAATGGATTTGATTGATGTACTTGTTCTCTTGATTTATAGAAAGCAGGTATTAGACGAGTAATCTTGTGACAGAAGTGCCTGATAGTGGCGAGATCGCCACGGGCACATTGCACGATGTCACAAGATAGTGTATTGGCGAAAGTGCTAAAGTCTGTCACCGGATGATTGGCTATCGATGTGGATAGAATTGTAGCTTCTTCTATTACTGGTGATCGGTACCGTATCGATGTGGATAGAATCGTAACTTCTTCTATTACTGATGATCGATATCATATCGACGTGGATAGAATCGGAGTTTCTTCTATTACTGGTGATCGATACGATATCGATGTGGATAGAATCAAAGCTCCTTTTATTACTGGTGATCGATACCATATCGATGTGGATAGAATCGGAATTTCTTCTATTACTGGTGATCGATATGGAATGCCAACTTCTGGAAACCGGGATCTCTAGACTAGGATTGAGTCTAGTCTGAATTGTAAAGTTACGAGCATTGTCGACAGTCTAATATTGATTATGTTTCAGATTTTGATACATATTGCTGTTATCTATAACATGCTTTATATTTGTTTATATGATTGCATGTTTCGTTGATTTATACTGGGATTATATTCTCACCGGAATTATCCGGCTGTTGTCGTGTTTGTATGTGTGCATGACAACAGGTGGGACAGGTTCAGGGTTGAGGAGATGAAGAGAGATCGTGATTAGAGTGGAGTCTCCAGACTTGGATTAGAGATAGGGTTGGACACTTGATATTAGCTGTTAAACCTTAGTTGAATAAATGTATGTGATACAGGACTTGTACTTTTATACTGAGATGTATATACGTTTTATTTCACTACGTTCCGCATTTTAAAAAAATTTTAGACCCTGTTTTATAATTGATTAAATAGTCCCAATGATGATTAAGAACATGATTAGCGTCCCGGTCCCCACAGTTAAGATAAAAGACAATGCCACCTAAACGCAAGGTACATGAAGGAGAGTCACCTAATGGCAAAGCCTAAGCAGTCGAAGGTGAAGGCAGTGTGCGCCACGACCTATAGACAATTTTTCTCAACTACTCCAACAACAAGCAAAAGTTCATGGGGAGCAGATACAACAATTACTTGAAATGCAGCGGACAACACATGAGCAGGCACAAGCACAAGCCATGCTACCCAGACAAGGGCCTGTGCAAACAGATGTGTATGATCACCTTCGACGTCTGAATCCTCCTGAATTTATGAGAAGCACCGATCCGGCAGCAGCAGAAGAATGGATTAAGTCATTGGAGTCCATATTCTCCTACCTCCGTATGGAAGATGCTGACAAAGTCACTTGTGCCATCTTTCTGTTAACAAAACATGCAAGAATATGGTGAGAGAGTGCAAAAGTGGCATTAACTGCAAGACCATTGACATGGGATACATTTAAATCCACGTGTTACAACAAAAATTTCAGTAAAGATATACGAGCAAAGAAAGCCAGCGATTTCCTTAATTTGAAACAATGAACCATGTCAATGACTGAATATATACAACAATTCGAGGCTGGATTCCAGTATGTACCATATATTACACACGATGACACAAGTAAGGGCTAACATTTCATGCGGGGACTTTGCTCTGAAATTAAAAGAGATGTACGAATGTCGAAAGTTGTTACATATGGGGAGATAGTGGAAAGAGCACTTTGGCATAACAGGATGAGCAAGACATTGACAAAGACAGGAGACAGCGAAGGCAGCAGTACTTTCAAAAGACTGATAGCAAAGGTACTCGACCAGAGGAACCTCGTAGAAAGGGTCCCCCACCACGTAAGGAAAAAGACAGACCACCTTGTCCTAAATGCGGCAAACCGCATGGCGATGAAAGTATGCAAGGTTCCAATGTTTGTTATCGCTACAAAAAGCCGGGGCATCTCACCAGAAATTGTCCGAGAAGTGCAGAGAAAGTACAGGGACTCCTTTTCTTGATGATTAAAGAGGAA
Source organism: Primulina huaijiensis (assembly GCF_012295235.1). Taxonomy (NCBI): domain Eukaryota; kingdom Viridiplantae; phylum Streptophyta; class Magnoliopsida; order Lamiales; family Gesneriaceae; genus Primulina; species Primulina huaijiensis. The sequence continues at coordinate 12,425,704 of NC_133312.1, forward strand.
GTGGATGCGGATACATCGATGATCACGGGTATGTTCTTGATTTCCGGTATCACTGCTATTTTTTTACTAGATTCAAGAGCCACGCATTCCTTTATTTCAGAATCGTTTGTAAGGAGACTGGGCATTACAACAAGTACGACAGAGACACAACTTGCTATAGCTTTACCTTCCGGACAAGAATTACAGACATATCAAATTGTGCGAGGGTGTCCAATATATGTCAAAGGTCATCAGATGTATGCTAATTTGATAGTTTTGCAAATGATCGATTTTGATGTTGTAATGCCCGAGATTTTGATTCTGTTAAGCTGAGATTCTTGATTTTGAATTGATTTGCTTATAGACGGAACAGTCCAAGACCGAATTGGGCCCAGCATATGACTTACAGAAGTTTTGAACAGAACTATCGGTGCCCGAGCGGTAGTTTTTGACCGCCCGAGCGCCATGGTTCGACAAGTATATAGTTTTTGACCGCCCGAGCGCCAATGTGCGAGAAGGAACTATTTGGGCAGAACATTCCGCGCCCGAGCGGTACTTTCTTACCGCTCGAGCGCCGAATGGAATTTAAGAAAATAAGCCACGTATTATTAACCATGCAACGTGATATACTTATATGTAACAGCTGGATTGTACCCTGGAGAATTCCGAGGAAAGGTCGAGGAAGAATTGAAGAAAATCCTTACGCCTTTTATTTTATATATATTCTGATTTGTGCAAGATCCGCCCGTCTGATTTTCAATCTGACTTCAGTATCGTGTTTCTATCCACGAGAGCTTCAACTAGACGTAAGTTTTATTGAATTTTGATATGGTTTGAAATTATGGTATTGTCAGAATCGGATAAGATTGATATATGATGTTCTTGAGATATTAGACATCGTAGAAACGAGAACAGATTGGTTATACATTTGTTATGATTTTTCAGAGATGTAATTGAGATTAGTCATATTTCTGAGCTTATGGATGGGGTTGACTACTGATTATGATTTGTAATTGATATCTGTTGTTGTCTGAGTTGACGGGGATATCAATATTGTACCGTTATCCCGTCGATATTGAATTAGATTTAATATTGATCAGAACAGATCTGAGTTGAGTTGAATATTGATATTGTGCCTGTTCGATATTGTCATTGCAAGATTGGGTATGGACAGAGTTGAATTCGAGACTTCGACTTCGTCAAACGGAGAAGATAAAGGTATAAATTAATGTTGAGTTGGGATTGCACAACTCGAGTGAGGTTTGACTCGAGTTTCCCTAAATCACATACTTTATTTTATTGAATTGATATTTTCAATTAATGAATGAATTGATATGCTTGTTATATTGATTTATAGATAGCAAGTATTAAATGATTGGTCTTGTGACAGAAGGGTCGGAAGTGAGGAATCGTCATTGGCCCATTGCACTTTGTCACAGGATAATGTATGGCGGAAGTGCCATAGTCTTTGACGGATAGGTCAGGACATCAGATGTTTGGTCATATCGAAGTGGATAGAATTGGAGTTTCTTCTATTACTGATGTTCGGTATGGAAAGGGCCAAAGTCCATGAATAAGAACATACCACCACCCCGAGCGGGAGTGTAGGTGGGTGTATGTTCTTATTCTGATCGGGATCCCTAGATTAGGACTGAGTCGAGTTGAGTCTGAGAATCACGGAGAGTGATTCATTGCTTGATATTGAATTATGTTCCTGATTATGGTACATCTTTAGAATATGATTTATTATTGATATTGATTCATGTTTCGGATTTTGATACATGCGATGAATACTTGATTCATATTTCTGATTTTGATACATGTTATGAATGCCGGTGATATGCTTTTATATTGTTTTTATGATTGCATGTATACATGATTTATACTGAGAATGTAATTCTCACCGGAGTTATCCGGCTGTTGTCTTGTTTGTATGTGTGCATGACAACAGGTGGGACAGGATCATGGTCAAGAAGAGAATGAGGCTGGACTAGATAGCGTGGAGATCCGGGCTCAGAAGTAGATTAGGATTCAGCACTGATATGTCGTTGAACCTAGTAAATGTATTTAGTACAGGACTTGTACGTTTAGATTTATATGTACATTACGTTTCCGCATTGCATTTAAAAAAAAAATTTTTATGTCCCACATTACTTAATTGTGTATCCGATATTAATAACGATTAAGGAAATGAATTAGCGTCTTGGTCCCCACAGATGTGATACTGAGAATGGATTGGCTCTCGAAGTATAGAGTTACTATTGACTGTGGCATGAAAATGATCAAATTTGCACCAATAGGAGATGAACCATTCACAGTAACAAGTGCAGGTATATCCTTACCTTTTTGGATAATCTCTTGTATGAAGGCTTGTAACTTACTACAGAAGGGGTGTCAAGGATACCTAGCATCTGTTTTAACTATTGACCCACATGTTCTTGAATTAAAAGATACATATGTTGTTTGTGAATTTCCAGAGGTATTTCCTGATGATGTAACAGGCTTACCCCCAGATAGAGAAATCGAATTTGTGATTGAAATTGTGGCAGGAACTCATCTGATCTCAAAAGCTTCTTATCGACTAGCTCCTACAGAAATGAAATAATTGAAACAACAATTACAAGTGTTACTTGATAAAGGGTTTATTAGACTGAGTTTACACCGTGGGGTGCACCTGTTTTATTTTTGAAGAAGAAAGACGGTACCCTTCGTTTGTGTATTGATTATCGGGTGTTGAACAAAGTGAAAATTAAAAACAGATATCCACTCTCAACAATTGATGATTTGTTTGATCAATTACAAGGAGCCGCTATCTTTTTGAAGACTTATTTACAATCAAGCTATCATAAACAAAAATTAAAGTCAGATGATATCTCAAAGACTGCCTTCCGAACCAGGTATGGGCATTATGAATTTCTTGTAATGCCATTTGGACTACGAATGCACCAGCAGCTTTTATGGATTTGATGAACAGAATTTTAAGCTATTTTTAGACAAGTTCGTGATTGCATTTATAGATGGTATTCTCATTTACTCACGAACTATAGAAGAGCATCGAGAACATCTGAAATTAGTCCTGCAGACTTTGAGGGATAAACATTTGTATGACAAATGGAAAAATGCGAATTTGGGCTTAAACAAGTAGCATTCTTGGGTCATATCATTTCAAAAGAAGGCATATCAGTTGATCCAAGTAAGATTTAAGCTGTTAATAACTGGCTACGACCAATTACTGTGAATTAGGTACGTAGTTTTCTTGGCTTAGCTGGTTATTACCGTCGTTTTATAGCGGGATTTTCTAGGATAGCATTTCCTTTAACTGCGTTAACACAAAAAAAATGTGAAATTTGTATGAAACGAAGCATGTGATCGCAGTTTCCAAGAGTTAAAGGAAAAATTGACATCAGCACCGGTCCTTGCTATTCCAGAAGGATCAGGAGATTTTGTGGTATACAATGATGCTTCGAAACAAGGTTTAGGAGCAGTCTTAATGTAGCACGGAAAGGTGATTGAAAGAATATGAAAAGAACTATCCCACACATGATTTAGAACTGGTAGCAGTGGTATTTGCGTTGAAAATATGGTGCCATTATCTGTATGGTGAGCGGTGTGAAATATACACTGACCACAAGAGTTTAAAATACTTTTTCACGCAAAAAAATTTGAATATGCTACAATGACATTGGTTGGAATTAGTGAAAGATTATGATTGTGTTATTAATTATCATCGAGGTAAAGCCAATGTTGTTGCAGATGCGTTAAGTCGAAAGTCCAGTTCTATATCCGCAATGCAAGTACAAGAACAAATCTTATGGGATTTAAAAAACCTGAACATTGATGTTATTCCAAAGGGAACTGCAATCCGGTTATCATCTCTCATCGTTCGACCAACACTTACAGACAGAATGAAGGCTGAACAAAGTGCAGATAATGAATTACAGCAAATGAGGCAGCGAGATGAGGAAAAAGTTAAATTGAACTTCGAATTGAATGGGGAAAGAATGTGGACATATCGAGGTAGAATGTGTGTGCCAAAACAAAGAACGATTAGAACCGACATTCTTATAGATGCACATGCTACACCCTACTCGATCCATCTAAGAGGCACGAAAATGTACAAAGATTCGAAACCATTATTTTGGTGGCCAGGTATGAAAAAAGACATAGCTCAATTTGTTGCACAATGTCTAACTTGTCAACAGGTCAAGGCTGAACATCAAAGACCAGCAGGACTCTTGAAACCATTGCCCATTCCTGAATGGAAATGAGAACGTATCACAGAGGATTTCATCCTTGGTTTTCCAAGAACAGAAAGAGGATTCAATGCTATATGGGTTATTGTTGATCGGCTCACAAAATCAGCTCACTTTCTTCCCGTGAAGACCTCATACATGATGAATCAATATGCTGAAGAATAAATCAAAGAGATAGTGAGGCTTCATGGCATCCCAGTGTCCATTGTATCTGATAGAGATTCAAAATTTACGTCTGCATTTTGGAAGAGTTTACATCATGCTATGGGAACTCGATTGGCATTCAGTACAGCATTCCGCCCTCAGACTGATGGATAATCAGAACGAGTGAATCAGATCTTAGAAGATATGTTGAGGGCCTGTACTATTGATTTTCCAGACAGTTGGGAGAGTAAACTACCATTGGCTGAGTTTACATATAACAATAGCTATCAGTCAAGTATTGGAATGGCACCATATACTGCATTATATTGTAGAAAATGTCGATCTCCAATACATTAGTATGAAATAGAAGAGAAAAAATTATTAGGACCTGAGTTGGTACAACAGACTGGGCATGTGGATTTTCTTCCGGAGAAGACTTGGCCAAAGTCTTGAAATTGGAGGCAAGTGAGATTGATTTAGGGTAGTTTAGGGATAATTTAAATATATTGATTAGGTTTAAACTAATTAATCATTATATGGTGTAGTTCAAATAAAATTTTAGACTACTCGAGGCTTGAAAACTGATACATAAAATATTCTTAAATTTACAAAAGTTGCATAACAATTAAGGAGAAATTAAAATACTAATTGTCATAAAATAAAATACTCAATAACTTAAAATTTCCTTTTAAACTTAAATAAATTTTTTTTACAATTTAAATAAATGCATGTGTTTTACGTGTACTGATTTTGGGCTCTACATTAAGAGTGTGTTTGAAACTTGTATGCATGGACCACATGAAAAATTCTATTTGCATAATGGTTTCTTATTTAGAGAAGATAGGTTGTGCATTTCTAAATCATTCATTTGTGAATTACTTGTTAGGGACATGGGGGTGGTTTGATGGGACACTTTGGTGTGGCAAAAACCTTGAATGCTTTGCATGAACATTTTTATTGGCCACATATGAAGCATGATGTTGAGCGAGTTTGTGATAAGTGCATAACTTGTAGGCAAGCTAAGTCTAGGATACAACCACATGGATTGTATACACCACTTCCTGTTCCAAGTGAGCCATTGATTGACAAATCTATGGACTTTGTTTTGGGGTTGCCTAGGACTAAGAAGGGGAAGGATTCGATATTTGTTGTTGTTGATAGATTTTCTAAGATGGCACATTTTATTGCTTGTCACAAAACTGATGACGCCTCTCACATTGCAGATTTGTTCTTTAGAGAAGTCGTTAGGTTGCATGGCATGCCTAGGACTATTGTTTCTGACAGTGATGTTAAGTTTTTAAGTTACTTTTGGAAAACGTTGTGGGCTAAACTTGGCACAAAATTGTTGTTTTCTACTACGTGTCATTCTCAAACGGATGGACAAACTGAAGTTGTTAATAGAACTTTAGGAACAATTTTACGTGCTATTCTTAAAAAGAACTTAAAGAATTGGGAAGAATGTTTACCATTTGTTGAGTTTGCTTATAATCGTTGCATACATTCTACTACTAGTTATTCGCCATTTGAGATTGTGTATGGTTTTAATCCTTTGACTCTGTTGGATTTGATGTCTTTACCTGTGAGTGAAAGGTTGAACAGGGACGGCAAAAAGAAGGCTGAATTTGTTAGGGGGTTGAATGAAAAGGTCAAGGCCAACATTTGAAAGGGGATCGGTTACGGTGACCGGAAACGCAACGGAAGCACAAAAATTTTGATTTTAGCATAAAATTTTCGGCCACCAACATTCTTGTGTAGCAAATACAATAAACACAAAATGACATTCATAGTGTATTAAGAAATGTACCTATCAATCACAAGGATTGATGTATGGCTCCAACTAAGGTGTAAACACCTTATCTCTTGTATGGCAAGAACTTCTACAAGCTTCCAAAGAGCACTCATTGCTCTAAAATAAAGCCCACCACCAACTAGGTAGATCCCCTCATATTTTGCACTAGAAAAATATGAGGATTTTTCTTTGAGAAGTGAGTGTTTTCTCCAACCATTGAAGAACAAAAAAAATGGAGAGAATGAATAGTATTTTCGGCCACTATTCATGCTAGGAGAGAAGGAGAGACATTTTTTTGGTTGTGGGAAAAGTTAAAGTAAAAAAGTTGCATGCCAAGCCTTGGTTATACAAAAAGTTGTCTCCCAACCTTTCACCTCCCATGCATGCAAATATTATATGGTTTTTAACAAATTAAAAACCCATGGACTTAATTTAATTATCTCAAACATTTTTGAGACTAATTAAACATTACTTGAATTTACTCAAGTCCACTAGTTAAATAATTTATTTAAATTGAGCTCTACAAGACTCAATATGATTTAATCAATTCAACACTTGAATTAATTTAATTATTTGGACTCTACTAGGTCCACTAGTGTTTAATTAATTCAACACTTGAATTAATTTAATTTAGTCCATAATAATGTTTATGAAAATCACAATTTTCAAATACATTATTTATTTGGCCAAATTTTAATTTAAGAACACATTCATAAATTAAAATTACATTTCTCTCATAGAAGTCATACTTCTATTTTTCCTTACGCCTATAAACTCATTTATAAGCCGTTCAACACATTGAACTATTTTCTCCTTTATAGAAGTCATACTTCTAATTTTCCTTACGCTTATAAACTCCTTTATAAGCCGTTCAACACATTGAACTATTTTACTTCTCAACGGGATCTAGAAAGCTAGTACTTGTGTGGCCCTCAATGGTTCATTGATACAACTAGCCGTGGGTTCACATCTCCATGTGATTCGGACTAAACATGTCCTTATATGAGCATACCCCAATTGCTCCATTCTTATTTATCAACTCCTTGATAATAAGAACGTCAGAACTCAAGTCTGATAGTACCCAACCAATCATGTTAAACGCCTAGCAGCATCGCTTACATGATTCCCTAGGTATCAAATGATAGTGCCTGCAAGAACCATTCAATTATGGTTAGCGTACAGTACGGTCCCTTCAACTCATATATCCCGACCGATTCGACAACCATTGGTATATCGAGAGTTGTCAATGAATCGATACTATGTGTCATGTCGTAGTTGCATCGATGGTGTAATCTATGAAACCCCTTTCATAATTACCACCATACTCTGATCAGAGATTTCAAACTACATATACATGAAAAACACATAGGATATCCATACCCGTAGGTAAGCGGTGAATCCCCGACTACAATGCATCGACTCCTATATGTTTCGACAGAACACCCAACCTTGCCACCTGATGACCCCATGAGAGTCGGTAAACAAGTCAAAGTGTAATTCTAGCACATAGAGTCTCAATGTTGTCCCGGGTCATAAGGACTAATGGTGTACAACCATAAACTAGGACTTTTCCACTCGATAAGTGAGAACCACTTGGAAAGTCCTTTAATGGAGGGTTGTTCAGTGCACTCTACCAGGAGCACCTATCTGCATGCTCGGACATCACAATGTCCCCTACCAATGAAACATGGTACTCACATCGCAGATACTAGTCTCAAGCTCGAGCGGCCTATATCCTTCTTAGCGGCGGCTGAATCGACTAGGAACCGTTTAGAATATACAGTATTCCAAATATGAGTTTCATGATACTCATCATATGAGCATCTCATATTCTTTCTACTATTTGTATATTCAAGGGCTTTATCTATGCAACTAGCATGGGTATACAGATAAAGATGTGCCAAAACAATAATTTCAAATATTATTAAAATAAAGATTGCTTATACATAGAGTTTCATTGTGAACACTCGGCCAACACTTGGCTCGACGTGCACCTACTCTAACAATCTCCCACTTGCACTAGAGCCAACTACCCATATACTTCAAACCAATTGATTCGCGATGCATCTCGAATAATGGTTCAGGTAAAGGCTTAGCTAGTGGATCAGCAACATTATCTGCGGAGCCGACTTAGTCGATAGACACTTCTCTTTCCACAATCTCTCCGAGGATGTGGTACTTTCTCAATACTTGTTTGGATTTCTGATGAGACCTTGGCTCCTTTGCCTGAGCTATGGCTCCCGTGTTTCACAAAACACCGGGATAGGAGCAACTCCATTAGGAATGACGTCCAACGCTTGGACGAAATTCCTTATCCAAACAGCCTCCTTTGCTGCATCCGATGCAGCAATGTATTCGGCCTCAGTGGTGGAATCCGCAGTACTGTCTCGCTTGGAACTCTTCCAAGAGACAGCAGCACCAATGAGCATGAATACGAACCTAGAGGTTGACTTTGAGTCATCGATATCGCTTTGGAAGCTAGAGTCGGTATAGCCTTCCAATTTCAGTTCTCCACCCCATAGACCAATAACAACTTACTGGTCCTTCTCAATTACTTGAGGATGTCTTTCACAGTTTTCAAGTGTGGAAGACCAGGGTTCGATTGATATCTATACACTACACTTAGTGCTAAAACCACGTCAGGACGTGTAGATATCATCCCATACATGATGCTACCAATCGCAGATGCATAAGGAATGCTCGTCATCGCCGCTATCTCTGCATCAGTCTTGGGAGACATAGACATGGATAGGGACACGCCATGACACATTGGTAGATGTCCTCTCTAGGACTCATCCATCGAGAACCGCTTCACGATGGTATCATGTATGTGGACTGGGTGATACCAAGCAATCTTCTTGAACTATCTCTATAGATCTGTATTCCCAATACAAAAGATGCTTCACCCAAGTCCTGCATCGAGAACTTACTCGCTAACCATATCTTAGTTGATTGCAACATTCCTACATCATTCCCAATGAGTAGAATGTCATCAACATAAAGCACAAGGAATGTCACCACACTCCCACTGACCTTCTTATACACACAGGGTTCCTCAGGATTCTTAGTAAAACCAAACTCTTTGATTGTATTATCGAATATGAGGTTCCAACTCCTAGATGCCTGCTTTAGACCATAAATAGATCTCTGAAGTTTGCATACCATATGCTCACTTCCGATAGATGTAAATCTTTCAGGTTGAGACATGTAAATCACTTTCTTAAAATCCCTATTAAGAAAGACTGTCTTGACATCCATCTGCCATATCTCATGGTCATACCATGCAGCCATGGCTAGCAATATCCTTATAGACTTGAACATTGCAATTGGAGAAAAGGTTTCCTCAAAGTCAACTCCTTGTCTTTGAGTATATCCTTTTGCCACCAATCGCTCCTTGAAGGTCAATACCTTCCCATCCGCCCCAAGTCCCTATGGGAACCGTTCCCTCAGGTGGATCCATAAGATCCCACACTTGGTTCGAATGCATGGAATTCATCTCAGATTCCATTGCTTCAAGCCACTTGGATGAATCGGCATCAGATAACGCTTCCTTGAAGGTCCTTGGATCACATCCATGAATAGGCTCATCATGGCCCTCTTCAAGAAGCAGACCATACCTCATAGGTGGTCTCGAGACTCTCTCGTATCTTCTAGGAGCTTGTATCTCCTCTCTTGGCTCTTCGGGTGTGGGTTCTACAATTGTGGGTGTCTCTCGAACCTCTTCGAGTTCTATCATCTCCCCTTTTCTATCCAATAGAAATTCCTTTTCCAAAAAGGTTGCATTCTTAGAAACAAACACCTTTGTTTCTTGGGGATGATAGAAACAATATCCAACTTAATTCCTTGGATATCCCACAAAGTTACATAAAATGGATCAACAATCCAATTTTATCTCCCACTACCTGCTTCACATAAGCAGGGCCCCCATATTCTAAGACAAGAATATTTGGGAGACTTACTCATCCATATCTCATATGGTGTCTGCCTTTAAATGGACATTTAGTGGAATATCTTTCAATTTTAAGTTATAGAGATCGTCTTCAAGTTCACCAGTACCAATCAAACATTCATTCTTGTAAATATTGCAAACACCTTTGCCAAATAAACAAGAATATCCATCTTTATCAACATAGAAATGGAAACAATGTTTTCTTACCAAATCAGGTACAAACAAAACATCTCTTAAAAATAACTTAAAATCATTGTTCAACAATAAGTAAACATCTCTTAAGGTCTTGGCAGCAACTCTTGCTCCATTGCCCATTCTCAAGAAGGTCTCACCTTCCTTGAGCCTCCTACTTCTTCCCATCACCTGCAACTCATTACAGAGATGTGAGCCACAGCCGGTATCTAATACCCAAGAAGTAGAGTTAATTGAAATGTTTACTTCGATAAAGAACATACCATTTCCAGAACCCTTCTGGGCAAGATATTCCCAGCAGTTACGCCTCCAATGTCCAGGCTTCTTGCAGTGATGACATTCATCAGCAGTCTTGTCAGCCTTAACTGGTGTGGCTGCCACAACGGGATTCGGAGATTGCCTCATCAAGGGCACGTTCTTCTTGGGACGTTGGAAAGAACGCTTCTTTCCCTTCCCATGTGGATCAATCTTCGTACCAGATGAAGAACCCACATAAAGAACCAGCTTCTCATTCTTGATGGTGGACTCAAAGGTCACAAGCATGTTCACCAACTCCTCAAGGGTCGGCTCCATCTTGTTCATATTGAAATTCACCACAAAAGGATCAAACGAGCTAGGCAGTGACAAGAGTAACACGTCAGTGGTCAACTCCAAAGGCAACATCAAATCCATGCCAACGAGCTTGTCCACGAGCCCAATCACTTTTAGGCCATGCTCATGGACCGAGGCCCCATCTCGCATGCGTAAAGTGATTAGCTCCTTGACGGTAGCATGCCGAAGAGGCCGTGTTTGCTCTCCAAAGAGCTCCTTGAGATGCAAATGAATGTCAGCAGCACTCTTTGCATCCTCAAAACGCCTCTGTAGCTCATCATTCATAGAAGTCAGCATATAACACCTGGCTTTCAAGTCATGGTCACACCATTCCTTGTAAGTCTGCAATTCCTCAGGAGTGCAGTCAGTCGGAGCCTCAACAGGGGGCGACTCAGTAAGTGTATATGCTATCCTTTCCGAATTCAAGACGATTTTTAGGTTTCTTAGCCAAGTGAGGTAATTAGGTCCGGTTAACATGTGTTTGTCGAGTATTGCAGATATCGGATTGCGAATCGAAGACATTGTCAATTTGTACTGAAAAGTGAAAACAGATAAATGTTGATGACTATTTTAAAATATTTAGTAAGATATGAAGTTTGGACTTTTACTTCATAAATATTTGCTCCCACTGTTTTGACATCTTTCACTACCCTCTAGTGAAAACGGGAAACTCCTTTCCTCAGTAGGTACGTAAGGTCCAACTAGCGAATTATGATCCCGAATAATATCAGCCAATCACAATTCCTAAAAGGTAGTTTCCAATTGCATCTCCATGCAACCCTCTACGTAAACTTTTGTCTCACGTTTGATTAGGACCCAATAATATGACGTCGTTCATCTTCACGTGTCAAGCCTAACCCATCGATATTGAACCTTAATGGACGGTCGCCATGAGTTCCCTCAATAATATGAGCCGAAATCATGGGAGTTCCACGTAGTTCACATCACCATGTCAATGGATGTCACAGCTTTCCGGCACCCAAGGCCCCCCCAATAATATGAGCCGAGCCCCGAGCACGGGTAGCGTTCATCATGCACCCATTGTCGATGGAAGACATGGAAATTATAAACAAATTTATAATTCCCCTTTTCGGGCTTGATATTAATTTTGAATCTTATTCAAAATGAGGGTTTTTAATTTTGAAAGGTCTCATCATTAATTTTATTTAAAAGCTCGCCATGTTTGATCGTATGTTTGCCGGATTCATGCAACTTTGTTATTATCATAATAATAACGCACATACTCATTATTTATAACATATCATGCATATATTATAAACAGTAAACAAAATAAGGATGATCAATCGCCCCAACACTAATGGCCCGTGTGAGCTAAACACGGGCCTAGGTCCAATCCTAGGGAAATGCACGGGATGCAAATGCAACTATTACATTAGCTTCCAATATTTACATGTCTTCGATCTTCATAATCATCATGGCCACCATCTTCCAATCTTGATCATCCACTATACTAATATTTACAAATAAATATCCATGGCAAATAGGGATACATCTCATGGGGTGGGAACGGGCCATAAACCAAGCCCACTTTATAAATTTGATAATTATTACAATCATTCAACACAAAATATCCTAGCATACACCTAGCAAATTGGGCTTGGGCTTTTGATCATCCTTCATGCATAATATCACATATCATACACCATCAATTAATTATCACAATAATTAATTGATCCAATATTATATATCTTGATCCAATCACTAACCGCCACGATTATAAACTAAATTAACAAAGTATACAAACACCTTTGTCTACTTTCAAATTAATTTATTTATAACCGAATTTCTTGTAAATCACCATTTACTATAAATAATTAAAGTCCAACTTAAATTATTTATTTCATGAGAAAATATTTGCAACTTTTGTAAATTTAAACTTAAGGGCCCAAAAATTCATTTTTCACCAAAAACATTTTGGCCCATTTAAAATTTCACAAATGTGTTAGCCATCCAATGGTCCAACAACTCAAGGCCCGTGACACTTTGATATTTCAAAACACATTTTGAAAACCCTAGTCGTCATCGCCGTCGCCGGAGCTCCGTCGCCGGATTCCGGCCAACATGCCAAAAATTTTTTTTTTTTTTTTTAAATATAAAGGGGCTGTTCGGGCAGCCCCTCGGGCTGCCCTTGCTTCCCGAAACGGGCAGCACTATGGGCAGCCCGAGCTGCCCGAAACGGGCAGCAACATGCTGCCCGAAACACCCCACAAAATGCCTCGGTTTTGGTTGCAAAAATTACACTCATGCGGTTAGAAATCAATCTCAATATAATATCTTGCAAATGCTACACAAAATCGTAACCATAGCTCTGATACCACTTGAAAGGGGATCGGTTACGGTGACCGGAAGCGCAACGGAAGCACAAAAATTTTGATTTTAGCATAAAATTTTCGGCCACCAACATTCTTGTGTAGCAAATACAATAAACATAAAATGACATTCATAGTGTGTTAAGAAATGTACCTATCAATCACAAGGATTGATGTATGGCTCCAACTAAGGTGTAAACACCTTAGCTCTTCAAAGGATGACTAATCTACAAGCTTCCAACCTTCAAAATTAGGCCCACCACTTGCTAGGTAAATCCCTTCTTGTTTTGCACTAGAAAAACAAGAAGATTTTTCAATGAGAAGAATATTTCTTCCTCAACACTTGAAGAAGAAAAATGAGAGAAAAACTTGGAGAGAAAAATTGAAAATTTCGGCCAAGGTGGAGAGTGGGAGGGAAGGAGTGTGTCTTAATTTTCTTGTCTTGGTTGTGAGAAAAGCAAAAACAAAAGTTGCATGCCATGCCTTGAAAACACAAAAAGTAGTCTCCCAACCTTTCACCTCCCATGCATGTATATTATATGGTTTTTAATCAAATTAAAAACCATGGACTAAATTTAATTATCTCAAACATATTTGAGACTAATTAAACATTACTTGAATTTACCCAAGTCCCACTAGTTAAATAATTATTTTAATTGAGCTCTACAAGACTCAATATGATTTAATTAATCCAACACTTGAATTAATTTAATTATTTGGACTCTACTAGGTCCACTAGTGTTTAATTAATTCAACACTTGAATTAATTTAATTTAGTCCATAATAATGTTTATGAAAATCACAATTTTCAAATACATTATTTACTTGGCCAAATTTTAATTTAGGAACACTTCCATAAATTAAAATTTACATTTCTCTCATAGAAGTCATACTTCCATTTTCTTTACGCTTATAAACTCATTTATAAGCCGTTCAACACATTGAACTATTTTACTTCTCATCGGGATCTAGAAAGCTAGTACTTGTGTGGCCCTCAATGGTTCATTGATACAACTAGCCGCGGGTTCACATCTCCATGTGATTCGGACTAAACATGTCCTTATTCGAGCATACCCCAATTGCTCCATTCTTACTTATCAACTCCTTGATAATAAGAACGTCAGAACTCAAGTCTGATAGTACCCAACCAATCATGTTAAACGCCTAGCAGCATCGCTTACATGATTCCCTAGGTATCAAATGATAGTGCCTGCAAGAACCATTCAATTATGGTTAGCGTACAGTACGGTCCCTTCAACTCATATATCCCGACCGATTCGACAACCATTGGTTTATCGAGAGTTGTCAATGAATCGATACTATGTGTCATGTCGTAGTTGCATCGATGGTGTAATCTATGAAACCCCTTTCATAATTACCACCATACTCTGATCAGAGATTTCAAACTACATATACATGAAAAACACATAGGATATCCATACCCGTAGGTAAGCGGTGAATCCCCGACTACAATGCATCGACTCCTATATGTTTCGACAGAACACCCAACCTTGCCACCTGATGACCCCATGAGAGTCGGTAAACAAGTCAAAGTGTAATTCTAGCACATAGAGTCTCAATGTTGTCCCGGGTCATAAGGACTAATGGTGTACAACCATAAACTAGGACTTTTCCACTCGATAAGTGAGAACCACTTGGAAAGTCCTTTAATGGAGGGTTGTTCAGTGCACTCTACCAGGAGCACCTATCTGCATGCTCGGACATCACAATGTCCCCTACCAATGAAACATGGTACTCACATCGCAGATACTAGTCTCAAGCTCGAGCGGCCTATATCCTTCTTAGCGGCGGCTGAATCGACTAGGAACCGTTTAGAATATACAGTATTCCAAATATGAGTTTCATGATACTCATCATATGAGCATCTCATATTCTTTCTACTATTTGTATATTCAAGGGCTTTATCTATGCAACTAGCATGGGTATATAGATAAAGATGTGCCAAAACAATAATTTCAAATATTATTAAAATAAAGATTGCTTATACATAGAGTTTCATTGTGAACACTCGGCCAACACTTGGCTCGACGTGCACCTACTCTAACAACATTGAGAAGAGGAATGAGCAATATGCCAAGCACGCCAACAAAGGGAAGAAGAAGGTGATATTTGAGAAGGGAGATTGGGTGTGGCTACATTTGAGGAAGGAAAGGTTTCCTGAGAAGCGACGTTCAAAGCTACTACCGAGAGGTGATGGACCATTTCAAGTCCTCGAGAGAATCAATGACAATGCCTATAAACTTGATCTACCAGGTGAGTGTAACATCAGTTCTACTTTTAATGTTAGTGAGCTTTCTTTATTTGATGTAGGTGATGAGCGAGATTTGAGGACAAATCCTTATCAAGAAGGGGAGGAAGATGCGAACACGGATGGTCAAGCTCCAAGGAAAGCATGGGATCCTTTAGAATTGCCGGAGGGACCAATTACGAGGGGACGACTGAAGAAGTTCAAGGAAGCTTTGCATGGACTTATGAGCAAAAGAGAAGGACTTGCAAGTGAGGTGTAGAGTGCGGAAGGCTTCGTGATGCATGGGAGTACGTGTGAGGGCCAAAGAAACATGATTCAAGCGACTTTTGAACGACCGAGGCTACACGGACCCGAGCAAGGACCTGTACACGGGGTCCGTGCCCATTACAACCGAGAATGAAGAAATCCAGAGTGTACACGGACCCGAGCACGGACCTGTACACGGGGTCCGTGTACCTCACAGTGCCTACACGGACCCAGCTCCGGACGTCTACACTGGGGCCGTGTACGTGGCGGTTTGGGCGAGAATTTTTCCTTCTTTAGAGTTTTATTTTTTTGGGAAACTAGATTTGTGATATCTCTTAATTATTAACACATATTTGGGACGAAATTTTCAACACAATTCAGATATTATTGAGTTTTATACAAACTTTTGGAGTTTTTCTCTCAAAAACTTTTGCAAGGCTTTGCTTTGTTTTAATTAAAAATCAAACTTATCAAGATTCGTTCTTGTGGCGTTTGTCGATTGATTTCATACGGATTGTCAAAGACAAGTACTTTGAAGATTCGTCTGTTTCTCAATTGTTTTATCGTGAATATTTTTTGCTAAGTTTTCTAATTTAGAGGTGAATATCACAAACCATATTTGATTCAAAAGATAGGGACAACAACTTAGATCCTTGTTCGTTATTGAATTGAGGGCGCGATTCATATTTAATGGTGTTTGCTTTTCTTACGCACGTGGATTCATATCAATAACAGTATAATCTGGATATACCCAGCAATACCCTATCAACAGATATCAATTTTAACAACTTATAATCAATCTATAAACACCATTCCAATACCAAATCTGTACATTCACAACCAAATCAATTCTGAAACATCATAACAATTCCATACGGTATCTATTCTTCGATCTGGTTTCGATTATACAGTGTCTACTATCTCAAGAACACAATATATCAATCCTATCTGATTCCTTCAATATCATATTTTCAAATCATAACAAAACATAAGAAAACTTAGGTCCCAGTGAAGCCTTTGTCGAGAGGATCACGGAATCAAACTCGGATTAAAATTCTAACGGCCTGATCTTGCACAAAGCACAAATCTGTGATTCAAGGAATTGAGAAGTCTCTGTACCTTCGGTTCTTTCTTCTTGCCACCAGTGGAGGAAATGAAATTTATATGATATATATATCATGCATGTCCAAGCCATGTGGCTTCATCTTTAAGCAGCACGCCTCACGCATATGCGCGACCTCCCTCGGCGCACATGCGCGAGACCTACTGGTCTCGGCGCTTGGCTTCTCGGCAGCTCGCGCATATGCGAGCCCTCACACGCGCATGTGCGCGAGAACCTCTGTCTCGGCATTTCTGGAAATCACCCCCCTCGCGCATATGCGCGTGATATGAATCCTCGTACGATGAAAAGCAAACGCGATTAAATATGAATCACGTCCTCAATTCTATAACGAACAAGGATCGTTGTTACGATGTCCCGATCTTTTGATTCAAGCAATTACGTGATATTCACCCCTAAACGACGCGGTTTAGTAATAAACTATCACAAAAGAAACAATCGAAACTTAATCGAACCTTCAAAGAACTCGTCTTTGACAATCCGCGCAAGACACGATCGACAAACGCCACAAAGTTAAAACTTTGATAAGTTTGATTTTTTTGAAAACAAAGCTAGAGCCTTGAAAAGTTGAGAGAAAACTCAAAAACTTTGATATTCAATCAATAATAATGTCAATTGTGTGTTGATTTTCGTCCATATCATCTTTTAATATAAAAAAGATAACAATATCTAGTCTCCCAAAAAAATAAAACTCTAAAAAAGGAATAAAATCTCGCAAAACCGCAAAATACACGGACCCCGTGTAGACGTCCGGGGCTAGGTCCGTGTAGGCACGGTGAGGTACACGGACCCCGTGTACAAGTCCGTTCTCGGGTCCGTGTACACTCAGGATTTCTTCATTCTCGGCTGTAATGGACACGGACCCCGTGTACAGGTCCGTGCTCGGGTCCGTGTAGGCTCTGGACTACTTGAATAGCGTTCTTTTGGTTCCCGAACTCACTCCCATGCATCACGAACCCTTCAGCACTTTGCTCATCGCACGTAAGCCCTCCTTGATTGCTCATGACTCCCTTAGTGCCTCCTTAAACTTTTTCAGTCGTCCTCTCGTGATCGGTCCCTCCGGCAACTCCAAAGGATCCCATGCTTTCCTTGGCGCTCGATCACCCGTGTTTGCATCAGCGCGTCCTGTCTCACGAATATGCGCGAGATGTAAAACCCGTAACTTGGACTGCGTATAAGCCATGCATAATTTCTAGTATTTAAATTAAAATGATTTTTATTGCATGAGTATTTAAATTCTTTTCTTTAAATTTATTTATTTTACGTAGTAGTTTAATTGTCACCTTTTCAGTTAAATAAATGAGGCCAGACTGGAGATGGAGTATTGAGATAAGTTAATAAAGACTTATTTAAAAAGTGGTAATTTAGCATGTTAGTAAATATAATTTAAAAAGTTGGCATGCATGCAAGTTATTAAATTTCTTTGGTATTTTATTAAATTCTTTTAAAGCATAAAATGCATGTTTATTTCATTAAATTGTATTTTAATTCGTGAGTTATTTAAATTTCATCCATAATTATTTCATAATATAATTTATTTCATGAAATTTGAAAGGTTCATGCATTAAAGATTTTTAAATTACATTTCGCGCTCGAAAGAAGAACGGAGACCGGAGAATTTTCAGGAAAATTATTTTAATTACATGATTTATTTTTATTAATTAATATAAGGTGTTTTTAAGTGTATTTTTCAAAAAATGAGATATTTGGGGGTATTTTACCCGCAAGATTTTATTTTAACCGGTACGTAAATTTTAGCGAATCGGAGAACTTTTTGTTGGTTCGGCTAATATTTTCAAAAACTTTCCAAAACGAAATATTTTTCGGGAGTGTGTTTAGATTTAATGGGCCTACTTTTAAGCTTATTGGACTTAAATATCTTTTAAACCTTTAATTAACAATTTAAGGCTCATTGGTCAATTATTAACCATTTAAATAATACATGATTGTCATTAACCTAAACCTACCCTACCCATAGCAGCCGACACCCCTCTCCAACCATACAATTCTCATCGGTTTTGCACAGCTGAAAACTCAAGAAAGCTTCGGCCATGGATTCTTCTTGCAAAGGAAAAAATTCTCTCCGGTCTCCCTCGCATCGTTCTTGCTCTTCAATCAACAAAGGCACGCTTTGTACTTGTTCTTTTCTGCATCATACACGTTTATTATGTTGGTGATTATATCTGTGCATGAAAAACGCGATCTAGCCTTGTACATGAGAATTTTCTCGGTTTCCATGGGATTATGGTGTTTTCTTGTCCAACTCTCATGTTTTCATGATTTGTTGCAAGGGGGCTGCCGAGTTGGGTTTCTAATGGTGTGTTAAGGTCGATGATTATGATTTCCAAAAGCTGGAGACGGGTGGAGCTCGGGTTGATAGCTTAGATCGAAGGTTGCTTCTTGGGTGGCCGAGGGTTAAGGATAGCAGGATCGTGAGATTCGAACGAGCCAGCGGTGCGAGAACCCTTCCTAACCGTGGACCAGACCCTGGTGGGGCTGAGACATGGCTTGGGATGGTTCGGACTCAGCTGGGCGTGAATAGGAACTAGATCGTGCAAGAGAGAAGGCTTCGGGTGTTTGGTGATCGCAAGTGGTGTGTTTTCGAGGCTAGGGGCTGTATGCCTGGTGCAGCTGTCATGGGGCTGTAGGTTCATGTCTATGGAGTCCAGAAGGGTCCTAGGGTGGTCTAGGGAAGGTCGAGCCATGGCTGGTCCTCGATGATTCGGTCTAAGAACGTTTAAACACGAAATTGGTGCAATAGGGTCAAGGTGGGAAGCTTGCTGGAATTTTCCAGCAACCATTCAGGACTTTATTCAAGTTTCTAAGGGCTGAATCTGAGATCTTTAGGACCTTTTAGATGTTCACTAAGTGTGGTAAAAAGTTGGGAAAAGTTTGATTAAGTTTCGGCTCGATTCGGGTTAAAACCGGAACCCGGTCCAAGTTTTAAAACAATTCGGTTAAGTTATGAAATGTGCTCGAGTTTACGTCTAGGGATGATTTTAAATATGTTTTGGGATATTTTAAGGAATTTGGTAAGCTTCGGGTCAATTTTAGAGGTCCAGGGTTGAAACGATAATTTTTGGGATTTCAGGGGCAAAATGGTCATTTTGCACCCGAGGTGAGATTTTAGTCCTAGAAGCGCCCTGAGCACAAATCATGATATTTTTAAATGTTCATGCATCATGTTTACGATTTTTTTCGCTATTATAATAATTATGGTGCATGCTTGGTTTAAAGGAATTAAGAGAGAAAAGTAAGAAAGTGAAGACCATAAAGGAATTTAAGGAATAATTATCGCAATCAGGGACCAATTGCGTAGACCATAATCTCACCAGAAAATTATTAGAAGTTATTTCATTGCAGGGCTCCAAGGAGCAAACATTTTCACTATGATATTTTCAGTTCAGTTATGCACGTACTATAATTACCATTGAAAGGATATTTTACGTTACACCTCATTGTAGGAAATTTTCACTTGCATGCGACTTTATTATTTATTTACTTGTTATTTACGATACATGCATGCTGAGTCTTTAGGCTCACTAGACTTGATTGTTGTAGGTACTGATGATGTCGAGACCGAGGGCGGGGATCAGTGAGCCAGCTCGAGTCGGTAGTAGTGGGACCCGAGGACCTCACTTTTCAGCATTTAATATTTTTATCGCTCAAACATTTTTATCCGTTGTTGGATTATTTTAACTTGTTATTTTGCGAACGATAAATTCTTTCGCTGCTATTCTGATCATTAAAACTTTAATTATCAGATTATTTTGTGAATGAGGCATTTTAATTACTTTAAAAAGAAAATTTTTAATTTTTCCGCAAATTTTCAAATACGGATTTTTAGGCGCTTACACGAGATGTTCTGTCTCTCACAAGAGGTTTCCGCACAGCTCGCGCATATTCTCGCCTACTCCCCGCGCATATGCGCTAGATCTTCTGGTCTCACACAACACAATACTCATGCTACTCCCATTCGTGTCTCGAAGTGGCCCGTCTATAATCACATCAATTTATCGATTAATCAATCTCAGATTACAGTGATAAAATCTCAGGCATTACATTGATCATGGTTATTGTTATGGTTTATGAGTATAGTTGATAAAAAAGTTGGTATTTCATGTTATAGCATCAATATGGTTATTACATTGTATTCATGGTTAATTATTATATGGTTTGGGTATGGTTAAGTAGATGGTTGTGTATTTGAGGAGTTGTTATTGTTGTGAAGGTTTAATTTTTGGAGTTTGATTGATGGTTTGGATGGTTTGAGCCAAATAGGTAATTGGGGTGCAGAAACGGTTTAAAAATTTTGGTATTTGTTACGGTTTATAGCACAATGAATGGGATATTGATCCAAATGACATGAGGCCAATTGCATTAGAAAGCTAAGATCCAAGGCTACAACTTTCATGTTTTGAGTTTTGTTCAAGTAGTTGAGGAAGATGAGCCAAAAGGGCCCGAAATGTGTTATGTATATCGCCGTTCCTGCACTGACACATTTTGGTAGGATGTGCATAACTTTTTACTCAGACCTCTAAGTGTAGTGCCCGAAATCAGTACACGTAAATCCCATGCATTATTTGAATAGTTAAATCATTCATTTAAATTTAAAATGAGCTTTAGCCATGCATGACTTATTTAAATGCATTATTTCAAATTATTTTTGTTTATGTGATGCACGTTAAAATATTTTTCGAGTTTCATGTTTCGGGCGATTATTCGATGCGGGATCGAGGAGAAGAGACCGGCGACGATTTTTGACAATTTTAAAAGATGGTATTTTATTTTAAGTTAGGATGGGGGCATTTTAAATAATTTATTGAGTTTAGCATTTTAAAGCCTAAATTATTTGTTTAATGATTTTAGAATTTTGAAACTTTTAAAGTTACCATTTGTGTATGTTATTTCAAATTTTAAGATGCTATTATTTTGTGAAGAGTTAGTATTTTAGTTAGTGTTTTATTAACTTTTAATTATGGGTCAATTTTTAATTAAGCAATATTTTAATCCCCTAATTCCACTAAACTCACACACACACTCCTCACGTAAAAGACACAACACACACATACACTTGTTATTTTTCAGATTTTTAAAAGAAAGAAAACCTAGGGTTCTCCTTCCCATGAGCAGCCGCCCACTCCTCTTTATATTTCCAGCCAATTTTCATGAGTTTGTTTCAAGAAAAATCGAGTCACGTTCGTCCCGGATCAACCTCGCATCTTTTCCCGCGTCAGTATCGTCGTTTTGGTATTTTTAATTATCAAAAGGCACGTATATTCTTTCATTCCTGTATCGATCTCGTCATATTATGCGTTGTGTTGATATTTATGCGTAAAAATTCATGTGAGATGAGTAGAAGTTTGAGCAATCATGTTTAGATCAATTTTGAAACGATTTTTTGTTCACAAATTTACGTTTTTGCTGTCATTTTAAATACTGCGATTTTTCGGTCGTGATTCTGAGAAAACATTTAACACAAAAATCGTAGAACTTTTTGATACCTTCGATTTGATTTAAAATGCAAAAATTTTGGATAAAAATTGAGTGAGTTATGATGTTTTTTGTGGGACTGCTCAAACTGCGACTTTTATGCAAATTGTGTTGTTGAAGTTATTTGTTGCAGGCTTCGTTGGGAATCGACGGGCGATCGTTGCTGCGTTTAAGTAAGTCAAGATCGATGTTGGGATTATTGTTGATGTCTCTTTTCGTGTCGTTAAGCACAAGGTTTGAATTAAGAGTCGTAGGAAGAAAAGTGGTGTCGAAACCTCGGGTTGTGTCGTTTGTTATTATTTCTCGTGTTTGGTGGCAATTGTAATATCTTGTATGGGTTGGAGTCATTACCTTAGTGTCCTAGGAGGGGTCTCGGGGTATCGATTCTCAGCCCTTATGGTTTAGTAAGAAGAGAGAAACGTCATGTTAAGTTTTCGCGCAGACTTCGGTTTTTCCGAGACTACACTGACCAAAGCACGGGGTCCATGCCTTTGTTACATTCGAAGTGTCAATTTCCAGTAGGTACACGGAGGTGTACACGGACCCGGACACGGGGTCCGTGTCTTTGCTTTCTTCGGAGTCTCTTTTTCCAGTATCTACACGGACCCGGAGCCGGACCTGGGAACGGGGTCCGTGTACTTTTTTCTTTAATTTAGGTTGAAAACTTTGAGGTTCGATGTCTTAGTTTAATGCAATGTTTTAACAAGGCCGAGTCATGGGAATTTTAGAGCGTACTAGGGGGAATGAATGAGCTTGGGTTTGAGCATGATTACTACGTCTAAGCTATTAAAGTTAAGTGTTTGAACTCACGTTAGTATGTTGCAGCAGCGGCCCCAAACGAGATCCAACGAATCCCTCAACGCCGAGTAAGTATGTTCGACGTGCAAAGAAAATATTTTCAAGTTTTTTAGGTATGCTAATTGTCTTTTGACCAAATTATGTTTAGGATTGGAAAGCGTTAAATTATGAACGGGGACCAATCCGCCCGTTAGATTATGAATGGGTTTAGATCGAGATTGGAAAGCGTTAAATTATGAACGTGGACCAATCAGCCCATTAAATTATGAACGGAGATCTCATATATGTGGCAGTGGATACGTCCATGTCATCCCAGTACTGTGGTTAGTCTGATCAGGCGGTTATGTTATGGGTCACTTGCTTTGAAACGTGCCTCTACGCAAAATGATGAAGTTATGTATGTTTTAGTATGCTCAAGTATGCAAGCATGTTAAAGAAAAGTTTTATGTTGATGGCACGTCTATGTATGTATGTACATATGTTCAAGCTTTTGATATGCAAGTTCAAGTTTTAAGTATGTAAGCTCTATTTTGAAATTGAATGTGGTTTTATTACGTATTATTCATTACTTCCAGTTTATACGTGTTGAGTCTTTAGACTCACTAGACATGATCGATGCAGGTGAGGATGTTTATGAGGAGGCTGGAGGTGAGGACCAAGGAGCAGGGTTGGACTGAGCAGGAGGCTAAACCCGAGGACCGCCATGTTTTAAGTTTTATGAAAACATTTATTTCTTATGTCAAACTTTGTATTTCAAACCTTTTGTTGCAACAACTTGAGAGACGTACAGTTTTACATCTTTTATCGAATTTTTTTATGTTCACTTTTTATTTAAGAAAATTTTTAATTCTTCCGCAAATTTTAAGTAGAAAAAAGTTCGGTACGTTACACTAAGTGACCTGAAACCCAGTTTGAGATTCAAGAAAAGACATATGTGCTCAAATAATACATATCAACCAATGACAATAATTAGATGTAGAAGAAGACATACCCGGACTGTTGAAAGTAGACGAAGTCATATGCATTGGTCCGAAGAACGTGCTCTGATACCACTAAATGTAACCCTTTGACCCGATTTCATAAAATAACAGCGGAATTTAAAATTTTTCTTGAAGGAAAGAAGGTTTAAAATACATTTCCATATAGTCAAAAGTAGACACATGATCAATCAAATGATACAACAAAAAAAACAAAATATCATTTTTATGATCATGTCCAAAATTCTATTAAAATAATCTTTCCTTCCTCCATCTCTATATGCATATGACTCCGGCCTCAATCAACGTCCCGACTCATCGCTCTTATCTGAATCACATGAAATAACCGAAATGAGTATAAAACTCAGCAAGTGGAACTCTTACATAGCAATATACATATACCATACTCTGTAAAACATGGCTTTGAAAACATTAAATACCATCAACTTTGAAACATGAATATCATAGAATGAATAACAATAACGATGGTATTTCTCTTTTCTCTGTTGGATTGATATCTATATAGTAACTCTGTCTCTGTACCTATATCCCATCGATATACATCGATAACTCTGCGGGATATAAGTCTATGGTCGTTGATCAACTAATTGCATGCAATCTCTGACTATGTATCTATCAATCCAATAAAACATTTGAATTCTCTCTTTGGCATTAAAACAAACACTTTGAAGACTCTATTTTCTTTTGTATTCCCTTTAACATAATTGAGACATAAGAATGTCTCTAATATACAACAAGGTGTATTAATACATAGCATGAATCAAATGGAAGGGAATAACACTTTAAAACCATTGAAACACAATACATATATTATCATGTGAGCACAAGGAAATGAATTCCACTTACAACACTTGGAACCTTGAATCTATACCCTTGGTACACAACCTACAACAATAAACCATAATTTGCACCATCAATAACCCAATAATCACACACTCATACCATTAAATCCATAAAACCAACACCATCAACAAACCCATGATTTCTCCCAACACCAAAACCAAGAATAAACTATACCACAAGCTTACCTTAGCTCCTTGAACCCATAAGAACCTTGATCACACTTCAATAATCCAACAAGTAGCTTGAATCAAAGAAAGGAAATGAAACCCTAACCTCCCCTTGAGAGAGAACCGAGAAAATGGGAGAAGAAATGAGAAAAATGAACCAACTCTTGCATTATATCACTTAAATCTAAAAACACGCTTCTACTGCTCATGCACCGCGGGTGCGCTACATACCTCACCGCGGGTGCGGTGTGCCTTCGGCACCTCAACCAAATTTCTGAAATCGACGACCGAGGGTGCGGTACCTATCCCACCGCGGGTGCGGTGTCTCTTCGGCAATTCCACAAATTCTGCAATAAAGACCGCGGGTGCGCTGCACAAATCACCGCGGGTGCGGTCTGCTCTCGGCCCAAACAACTCTATGCAACAAAAATCGAATCGCAACGCTGATACAACACAACTACCCATCAACTAATATCAACAATACCACAAAACAATAATAACCAACAATACTATGACCCATAATCACAACTCTTAACATCTCAATCGAACTTAATCTTAACCAAATAATCCATAAACATACGAAATCTTAGACCGTACCGTTCACAAGACTTGGATATTACAGTTATTGCTTTGATGTGATTGCAATTCTTGAGATTAATATGTTTAGTCTATTGAGTTATAGCATTCGTTGGCAGAGGTGCCAAGTCACTGGACGTTTGGTTTATATCGATGCGCTTAGGAGAAGATCGACTCCTATTGTAGAGACTCGATATAGTGGACCAAAGTCCGGGAATATGAACGTACCTCCACCTCAAATGGGAGAGTAGGTGGGAGACTTGTTACGTTCTTATTCAAACCATGATCCCTAGACTAGATAAGAGTCGAGTCAAAGAGTAAGAGTTAAAGATTTGAATTACAGATTGATATTGATTTATGTTTTCGTAGATTACGATGTTTTGTAAATGTTATATGCTTTGTATATGATTATATGACATGCATGTATATATTGTTTATACAGAGAAATATGTTTCTCACCGGAGTATCCGGCTGTTGTTGTGTTTGTATGTGTACATGACAACATGTGGGACAGGGTTAGGGTTGAGAAGAGCTTGAACGAGTGAACTTATAGTGGTGATCCGGGCTTGATTGGAAGACAAAAACTGGTTGTTTATCACTAGACATGTGGCTGTGAATAATAAACATATTTGTATGACTTTAGTTGGAACAAACTTGTATCGTTGGATCTTGTTGTTGATATTGCACTTGATCTTGTACTTTGAATAAATTAGAGTATAACTTGTTGTAGTCTTTTCAACACTTGTGTATGCTGTGCTCGTCTTTGGAAAAAAAATTAAACAAATTTTGACCTAGATTATATAATCGATCCACTTAATTCCAATGATGATTGACAAGAATGAGTTAGCGTCAGGGTCCCCACAGATATTCACCTCTAAGTTATAAAACTTAGCAAAAAATATTCACGATTAAAAACAATTGATAAACAGACGAACCTTCAAAGAATTTGTCCTCGACAATTCGTATAAATTCAATCGGCAAACGCCACAAGAATAAATCCTTGATAAGTTTGATTTTTGATGAACACAAAGCGAAGCTTTGAAAAAGTTTGAGAGAAAATCTCAAAAGTTTATTAACTCAATAATAATAATCTCAATTGTGTGTTAATTTTCGTCCCTAATATCTTTACATATCAAAAAGGATATAAATATCTAGTAACCAAAATAAAGAAAACTCTAAATTAGGAAAAATATTCTCGCCAAACCGCCTGGTACACGGACCTCGTGTAGACGTCCGGAGTTGGGTCTGTGTAGGCACTGTGATGTACACGGATCCCGTGTACAGGTCCGTGTACGAACTGGATTTCTTCATTCTCAGTTGTAATGGACACGGACCATGTGTACAGGTCCGTGCTGGGGTCCGTGTATGCTCTGGATGTTAGAGTAGGTGCCCGTCGAGCCAAATGTTGGCCGAGTGTTCACAATGAAACTCTATGTATAAGCAATCTTTATTTTAATAATATTTGAAATTATTATTTTGGCACATCTTTATCTGTATACCCATGCTAGTTGCATAGATAAAGCCCTTGAATATACAAATAGTAGAAAAAATATGAGATGCTCATATGATGAGTATCATGAAACTCATATTTGGAATACTGTATATTCTAAACAGTTCCTAGTCGATTCAGCCGCCACTAAGAAGGATATAGGCCGCTCGAGTTCGAGACTAGTATCTGCGATGTGAGTACCATGTTTCATTGGTAGGGGACATTGTGATGTCCGAGCATGCAGATAGGTGCTCCTGGTAGAGTGCACTGAACAACCCTCCATAAAGGACTTTCCAATTGGTTCTCAATTATCGAGTGGAAACGTCCTAGTTTATGGTTGTACATCATTAGTCCTTATGACCCGGGACAACATTAAGACTCTATGTGCAAGCATTGCACTTTGACTTGTTTACCGACTCTCATGGGGTCATCAGGTGGCAAGGTTGGGTGTTTTGTCGAAACATATAGGAGTCGATGCATTGTAGTCAGAGATTCACCGCTTACCTTCGGGTATGGATATCCTATGTGTATGTAGTATGAAATATCTGATCAGATTATGGTGGTGATTATGAAAGGGGTTTCATAGATTACACCATCGATGCAACTACGACATGACACATAGTATCGATTCATTGACAACTCTCGATATACCAATGGTTGTCGAATCGGTCGGGATATATGAGATGAAGGGACCGTACTGTACGCTAACCATAATTGAATGGTTCTTGCAGGCACTATCATTTGATACCTAGGGAATCATGTAAGCGATGCTGCTAGGCGTTTAACATGATTGGTTGGGTACTATCAGACTTGAGTTCTGACGTTCTTGTTATCAAGGAGTTGATAAGTAAGAATGGAGCAATTGGGGTATGCTCAAATAAGGACATGTTTAGTCCGAATCACATGGAGATGTGAACCCACGGCTAGTTGTATCAATGAACCATTGAGGGCCACACAAGTACTAGCTTTCTAGATCCCGTTGAGAAGTAAAATAGTTCAATGTGTTGAACGGCTTATAAAAGAGTTTATAGGCGTAAGAAAAAATAGAAGTATGACTTCTATGAGAGAATGTAATTTTTAATTTGAGTAAGTGTTCTTAAATTAAAAGTTGGCCAAACAAGTAATGTATTTGAAAATTTTGACTTTCATAAACATTATTATGGACTAAATTAAATTAATTCAAAGTGTTGAATTAATTAAACACTAGTGGACCTAGTAGAGTCCAAATAATTAAATTAATTCAAGTGTTGGATTAATTAAATTACATTGGGCCTTGTAGAGCCCAATTAGAAATAATTATTAAACTAGTGGGCTTGAGTAAAATCCAGTAAATGTTAAATGGTCTCAAATTTGTTTGAGAAATTTAAATAAAGTCCATGGGCTTTATAATTGATAAATGCCCAAATAAAAATAATATGCATGGGGAGGTGAAGAGTTGGGAGACAACATTTTTCAATAAACAAGGCATGTGTCTCTCATATTCACTTTAACTTTTTCATACACCAAGAAAAACTTCTTCTCTCCTCATCCATGGTGATGGCCGAAATTTTCATCAACTTTTCTCTCAATTTTTTCTTTATTTTGGTTGAAGAAAATATACTCTTCTCAAAGAAAAATGCCATACATTTTCTAGTGCAAGTGTAAGGTGGATCTTTCTAGTTAGTGGTGGGCTTGATTTTGAAGGAAGGACTCAAGAACAAGGAGAGCTTGTAGATTTGTCTTGCCTTTGAAGAGCCAAGTTGTCTACACCTTGGTTGGAGCCATTAATCAATCTTTGAGATTGATAGGTACATTTCTAAACACACTATGAATGTCATTGTTGTGGTTTTTGTATTTGCTACACATAATAGTTGAGGTGTTCGAATTCTCTTCTTGAAAATAAAATTTTGAACTTCCGTTGCGCATTTGAACACCTTAACCGATCCCCTTCCACTGGACTTCTTGAATAATGTTCCTTTCGTTCCCGAACTCACTCCCATGCATCACGAACCCTTCGGCACTTTGCTCCTTGCACGTAAGCCCTCCTTGATTGCACACAAGCCCATTCAATGCGTCTTTGAACCTCTTCAGACGTCCCCTCGTGATTGGTACCTCTGGCAACTCTAAAGGCTCCCATGCTTTCCTAGGGGCTTTACCAACCGTGTTCGCATCATCTTCCCCTTCTTGAAAAGGATTTGTCTCAAATCTTGTTCATCACCTACATCAAACAACGACAAATCACTAACATTAAAAGTAGAACTGACGTTATACTCACCTGGCAGGTCGAGTTTGTAGGCGTTGTCATTGATCCTCTCGAGGACTTGAAATGGTCCATCACCCCTACGTAGTAGCTTCGAACGCCGCTTCTCGGGGAACCTTTCCTTCCGCCAGTGCAACCACACCCAATCACCCTTCTCAAACACCACCTTTTTCTTTTCCTTGTTGGCTTGTTTGGCATATTTCTCATTCTTCTTCTCAATGTTGGCTTTGGCCTTTTCATGCAAACCCCTAACAAATTCAGCCTTCTTTTGCCATCCATGTTTAACCTTTCACTCACAGTTGAAGACATCAAATCCAAAGGAGTCAAAGGATTAAAATCATAAACGATCTCAAATGGCGAATAATTTGTCGTAGAATGCTCACTTCGATTATAAGCAAACTCAGCAAAAGGCAAACAATCTTCCCAATTTTTAAGTTCTTCTTAAGTATAGCACGCAAAAGTGTTCCTAAAGTTCTATTAACAACTTTAGTTTTTCCATCCGTTGGAGGATGACAAGTAGTAGAAAACGATAATTTTGTGCCAAGTTTAGCCCACAAAGTTTTCCAAAAGTAACTCAAAAATTTAACGTCACGATCAGACACTATAGTCCTAGGCATTCCATGCAACCTAACAAAGAACAGATCCGCAATGTTAGAAGCATCATCAGTTTTGTGACAATCAATAAAATGTGTCATCTTAGAAAATCTATCAACAACAACAAATATTGAGTCTCTCCCCTTCTATCGTATTGCCAAGGTCTACTCAACAAGATATGACAAGCATGCATTGGCACCACATCACATAACACCTCATCAACATACTTACCAATCGATAAAGGCACCAAAACTTGCTTGTTCACTTTCACTTCCGTACAGTCATTCGACCATTGTATCCTATATGGTTGAGCATGTTTTAAAGTGGGCAAATTCAATTTCTCCACCATCACACAACTAGCTATATTGGTACAACTCCCTCCATCTATTATAACATTGCAAACCTTTTCGTTATAAAGCACCTAGTATGGAACAAGTTCCCCCTCTGATTGGTCTCTTCCTCCTCGGCTTGGGCGCTCATGATACGCCTAGTCACCAATGCTTCACCTACAACTGCCCCATATCCCTCATCAGGATCCACTAACGCAGGCATCTCATCTTCATTCTCTCCATCACTTTGAGATTCATAATCCCAATAAGCATTCATTATCATTACCCTCTTGTTAGGACATTGGCTAGCGATATGGCCAACTCCTTGACACCTAAAACATTTGATATCTCTAGAACGATTATTAGGAATTTCAGATTTACCTTGCACTCCTTGTTTAGGTGTCTCCTGATTAAATTTTGTTTTGGGCTTGGCCACCTCATTTCCTCCTTCACGTGTAATAACGTTGGAACGCCAAGATGTTGATGCACTCCCCACTTGAGTGGTGCGACCAACTCCTCTCCTCTTGAGTTGTTGCTCCACCTTTATCGCCATTTGCACCGTCTCATCTATGTCCAAGTAGTGCCTAAGCTCCACTTGATCTTGAATATCTATGTTCAAGCCACAAAGAAATCGTGCCATCGTCGCCTCACTATCCTCCTCTATATTTGTCCTAATCATGAATACTTCCAACTCTTTATTGTCTTCCTCGACACTTCTCGTACCCTGCTTCAAATTCTGCAATTTCTTAAACATCTCCCTATAGTAGTGCTTGGGCACAAACCTCTTTCTCGTGACTCTCTTCATCTCATCCCAAGTTTCTATAGGTTTCTCATTCCATCTTCTCTTAGTGGTCAATAATTGATCCCACCAAATAAGTGCATAATCTACAAACGCAACCACTGCCAACCTAACTTTTTTGAGTTCGGAGTATTGGTGACAATCGAAAACAAACTCAACTCGCTTCTCCCATTCTAAATAAGCCTCTGGGTCAGACTTACCATGGAACGACGGGATCTTCATCTTAATGCTACCCATATTCCCATCCTCCTTACCACCATCGTAGTACCACCCCGTACAACTTCTCCTTTTCCTCTCCCAAATCCTCTATCACCCATATTCCTACCCCAACTCTCATTTTGGCTCTCATAGTCGCCTCCCATATCCATCTCATCCTCATCTTCGCCTCTACCCACATTTTTAGATTTAGATCTACTACCACTAGTACTAACTTCAAGCATACTCATATTCTCATTTAACAGCTCTAACTCAACCCTCATCATCCTAGTGAAATGCCCAAACAACGCCTCTATTTGAACCTTAGACAACCCCTGGTTCGAACTATCTCCTACCTCCCTCTCCATTTTACTTTTAGACTTGTACCTGCAAGAAAACGTTAGTAGAAATAAAAGATATTCCTTAACCAAATTTTCACTGTCACTCCAATAAAATTCACTCGTCTCTCCTCTCTTATTTTTTTTTTTGCTCACAACAAATACTCACCAGTAACTCCAAAGAAATAACGCTCGCACTCAAGTGTTTTCACTCGAATTTGATAGTTCTCTCGAAAGTGTGCTCAAGATTTGTATTTGTATATATCAAACAATCAAGTTCAACTTGTGAACAAATGTGACCGACTCACTGGGATTGCGTAGACAAGCAATTTGAATATATAAATTTTTTTGTAACTGTGAGAGACAATTTAATATGACTCTCCAAAGGAAATAGAACAAAATACAAAACAAAATAATGGTTCATTTTGTGAGAGACGAATTTTTTTTTTGTAAGGCTGAGTAAAAACTCGAAAAGAACTTTGAAGGTTCGTCTGTTTCTCAATTGTTTTATCGTGAATATTTGTTGCTAAGTTTTCTAATTTAGAGGTGAATATCACAAACCATATTTGATTCAAAACATCGAGACAACAACTTAGATCCTTGTTCGTTATTGAATTGAGGGCGCGATTCATATTTAATCGTGTTTGCTTTTCTTACGCACGTGGATTCATATCATTTGGTATCATAGCTTAAGTTCATTGAATTCAAGTAAGTTTATCACGTTATTATCTCGTTCTATTATCAGATATGTCATTCTTTCGTATGTCTTTCATATCTATTTTTTTTGGTATATCGTTCTTCTTCAGTTTCTGAAATTTTGGTGAAATTTTTTGTTGTTATTTTCGAGTTTTACTCAGTCTTAGAGAAAAAAAAAGAGTACAAAAATTCCAAAAATTCACCAATATTTCTTTTTGGTATTTTGTTCTATTCCTTTTGGTGAGTCATATACAAGTGCCTCACATAGTCAAAAAGAAAATATATATATTTACCTTCAAATTGCTTGTCTACGCAGTCTAAGTAAGTCGATCACAATTTTTCACAAGTTGAACTTTACTGTTTGATATACAAATACAAAGCTTGAGCACACTTTCGAGAATACTATCAAATTTCAGTGAAATTACTTGAGTGAGAGTGAATTTTCTTTGGAGTGACTAGTGAGTATTGCTACTACTTAAATTATAATTTACCCAAGTGTAGGTTGTCTGCAAGTAATATATTTCGTAAGTACGATATCGATCCACAGAGAGGTTATTTTAAGTTTAAATTTATTAATTTATAGATTACCAAATGCAAAACGAAGTTTACAAATTATAAATTTTGTCAAGGCTCGAGGATTTATTCTTGGTTTATGCAATATTGTTTAACTAAAAGTAAAACAAAGGAAACCACCATAAATAATGGTTCTAAGAAAATTAAATATTTAAACACACACCTAATATAATATAGTTCTCACTATAGAAAATACCGAATTCACCGATATTTTATATATGTTACCTCTGATTATATATATAACTATATAAATATATAACTGTATAAAATAAATGTTAAATTAAATCATTATATTTCATTTAGAACAACAGGCAGAGCCACACTATTGTCTAAATAAAATATATGATTTAATAAGTTAGTTGCCGGAAAGTAAAAGTTAGATGCGGAAAGTAATAGTTAGTTGCGATAAAGTAAAAGTTAGTTGCGATAAAGTAAAAGTTAGATGCGGAAAGTAAAAGTTAGTTGAGATAAAGTCAATATTAGATGCGGAAAGTAAAAGTTAGTTGCGATAAAGTAAATGTTAGATTGTTAGATATCATAATATTTCATTTAGAACAACCGACAGAGCCACGCTACCGTCTAAATGAAATATATGATATAATTA
>NC_133312.1:12461477-12463299 GCF_012295235.1 Primulina huaijiensis
ATAAATTGGTATATGAAAAACTAATTTTTCTTGTAATCTGTAATTTGAATATAATGAATATTAAAATCTAGTGTATTGTGATTTTCCAATAATTATTAACTAATGCGTCTCAGGTGCATTTTACTGACACCTTACTCGTCATTGAACTAAAAATTATTATTATTATTATTATTACTATATATATGAATATTTTTTTTATTTTTACATGAAAACAAAATAAGAGGAGAAAAAGAAGAGATTTTTCATACCTTAAATAGAAAAAAAAAATTAAAAACATACCGTTGAATCACAAGTTCAGCATCACATGAATTTTCTTTTCTTACTCTTGGATGTTGGCCAATTAAGTTGACATAAGAATGGATCTGGTTCATGACTAAATCCTTGCAGTAAATCAATAAGTTCACCTTCACTTGTAGCAGAAACTAACATCTTTCTCGAAGCTAATGAAATAAATCATTGTTCCACAACATCATCAAGAAACGATAACAGTTTATCATAATAATTGTTAACATTTAACAAACCAATTGGCTTATTGTGGATATTTAATTGTGCCCAAAAAACAGTATGAAATATTTCCTCCAAAGTACCGAAACCTCCTGGCAAAGCAATGAAAGCATCTGAATGTTCAATCATTTGAGTAATTCGTTCATACACATTTTCCACTTTCATTTCTTCTCCTATTGTTGGTCCAGTAAGACTGGTTAAGGTAATCGGAATAATGCCTAACACTTCACTTCCACCTGCATGCGCAGCTTTTGCAACTTTTCCCATGAGACCAACTTCACCACAACCATATACCAAATGAATCTTTTTTTTAGCAAGTGTTATTCCAAGTTTTTCTGCTATCTCTTCATAAATTGAATATTTTCCTACACTAGATCCACAAAATACACAAATATTTTTTAATTTACTTACCGTGGACGTCGACATGTTGAGAAATATGTTTTCTGCAATTGTTAAATCACAACATATGAATTTATAAGCGTAACATGCCAAAAGTCAATATTTTAACAGGAAATTATTATTATTAAAAGAAAATAAAAATGACATAAATTAAAACACATATATACAGCGTAGTTGTGATTGTGGCTCACATCTTCCTCTGATTTTACGTTCAGTAACGGCTTCAATGCCTTCTATGAGTCGAGGATATGCTTCCCATCCAATTTTCTTATAAATTGGCAAACAGGGTCTTTTAACGTCAGATTCCCGAGACGAAATTGTATATATATATTTACTTATCTAAACAGATATGTGTTACTACAATAGAATCTTTGTAAGGCTGATTCCACCGTCCATATTGATATTCGTCATGTTGAAATTGTAATCATAGTTTAAGAAGTTCATTTTGCACGTACCCACTAGAATGCGTATCAAGAACCTCTAGAAAATTATACAAAGGCTCTTTACTCACACCATTCTTAATGAATAAAATTTTATCTTCTCTATTCATTGATGTCATTCAAACATTTTTGCATTTCCCTTTACAAGTCCCACCTTGCACACTTATGACATCCACCTATACGTTTAGCTGTTCGCTTTTTGGCATATGTGCTTTTACCAAATCTTGGCATATGTCTTATTATTATTTCACTTGCTTCCCCAACCAATCGGACTTTTGCTTCAATTATCAAACGGATATCATTCGGTATGTCATATGAAATCATCAACCTTAGTCGCTCACATCTAGCCTTATAAATTTTTTTCAACGCATTATCAGGTAAACAAGCAAAATATTTACGAAGATTCACAATACAAGCATCCATATTATTATTATTATTATTATTATTATTATTATTATTATTATTATTATTATTATTAT